>NC_092636.1:61801705-61936705 GCF_039555335.1 Amphiura filiformis
CATTCGATGGTCGTTCAGCGATCAAATTCAAGTTACAACTCACAGTCATAGGCCTATTTTGAGTTTCAGAAACGTTTGTTCAATGATCCTGTAATATCAAAGATACTCAAAATAAATGCACGGTAATTTCAGCTCTTAAGTGCAGCTAGCCTCAGCGCTAGTAAAAAGTAGTATGTTGATCCATATGAAGTGAATCAGTGATGATATTGATGTGCAACATTGCCACTTTTCGCTCCATATGATTAATCCATTAAGGTTACACAAAGAGACGTATAAAAAACGTATAAAAGACGTATAAAGTTGTTCTCTAAAACAGAGTTTTCTCAGTAATCAAATATCGCAGCGAGTGAAATGTTGGTGCATTGGATGTAGCTTAACATTTTTTGTGTGTGTTATATACAAATTATTAGAATAAATTTGAAAATCCTTCGTTTAAAGCATTTATACCCACCATGTACACAAGATCAAAAACACGTTCCATGAGGTTGTTTTCAAATGTGCGCTCCGTATAAATCCACACCGAGCGATTGTTTTCTTCTTTTTCGTATTGTATTACAAATCGATCAAAGAAATAATGTTGCCATGGGGAAGAACCAAATACAGTACCGATTAAATTTTAAAGGCCCGTTTTGGGGGAAAATTTTGGAGAATTTGCTTGAGAAAAAGCTGGTTTGTGAAATTATCGATATCTTGATTACGAGACGTTAATTTAGACATCTGAATACCTACATTATTTCTCAACATTCTGCCAATTGCTATTCCATTTGATTTTCACTCCAAATTGAAGCTAGTTTTGCAAAAACGAGGTTTTCCTCCATCAGTTCGTTCAAAATTTCAGCGCCGACATGCGTGTTTATTCTAAGAGCCATAATGCGGACGCGATTGTAATCATATGTAATTGCATCCAATTACAGTAATATCATCCGCTTTGAGAACAGTCAATTTCGTAAGCTGAGCTATGGCCCAGTGGAAAGAGCGTTGGACTGGGAATCTAATATGAACGTTTTTGTGGGTTCGAGTCTCCGTGTGGCTGAATTTTTTTTTTTTTCTCTTTTCTCATTTTTACTTCCTTTCTTTCCTCTTTTCTTTCTCTCTTTCTTTTTTCATTTCTTTTTTTTTTTTCATTTCTTTCTTTCTTTCTTTTTCGTTCATTTTCTTTCTCTCTCTTTCTTTCTCTTTTCCACTATTTCTTTATTCTTTCTTGCTCCTTTCTTTTTAGTTTTATTTGATTGATTCGCTGAGTACAGTGAATCGTGATTGATTGTTTTTCACTTTATATAATTCAGAAATTTGTAGGCCTGCTAAGTCTGTCTTGTTGATTTTCATCCCAAATTCGATTTACAAATAATTGCTTTTTGATATTGTTGTTGTTGCCTACCCTTACATTGTAATCAGGGGAATAGCAGCATTGACTTCATCAAAGATATCAAGGCTATAAATTCAAAATGCCCCCAATCAATTTTAAAATTTATAAAATCCTTGTGAAAATTGCCGAAAACGGCTTGTGCTACCCCCCCGGCATCCGAGCTCCGGGCACGAGCTAAGCCAAGTTTCATAGCGTTTTCATGTCTTGACCGTGGATCGATATTCTATTGTAAGTAGGCCTACGTCCCGGTACGCTTGTTCATTTTCTGCATGGCTGTTTCTGTTATGAACTTACGCCCTCTGAAATCAAGCGCATGAAAAACTCTCGGCTAACCTTAATCTATGTCTATTGTAACCCTGGTCCTAAAATAATATTAAAACAATTCATCTACATTGACAAAACATTAAATAAAAATTATAGAGCGGAACAACCTTTTGGACGTTGCTAGGGCCACGATACCACACGGACACGTAAACACACAAGATCAATAGGGAACTTTTGCATTCGACTTTAATTTATTTTACAAAAAATAAAAATAAAACTACCAACTTAAACTTGTTTGAGGTTGCTAGGCAACTGGTAATACGGTGGAACCAGTAGAGACGACAATCATATCATGATATTGGGTCTTTTCAGTAACTCACCACTCATTCCCTGACTCATTCCAACAAAACCCATTTACGCACCATTCATTTCAGAAAAGCATGTTTAAGGGCTGGAACGTTTGGACAGTATTTTTTGTGGGACATGAGAGCACAACAGACATATCGAATTGTATTCTGACGAAGAATGTCCTTCTGATATCAAATAATTTTGATTTTTTTTTTAAAATTCGCGATAGAGTACACATTTTATGGCAAATGATTAAAAATTCTGAATCCTTTTTATGGGTTTTATTAAAAGAGTTGATCAATTCAAAATTCACCCGCTGCATAAGCGGGCATTTTGGATTTATGCAAATTAGTCACTTTTCCACTACTGGGATTTTTGGGACTACTGGGATTTTTGTGTTGTTAAGCATCCTTTTCTGATATGAATGGTGATTAAATAGATTCTGATGTTGTAATCAGCATGATCAGTGCTGGATGATTTCACTGGCCTATAGCCAAAAGTTCCCTAGGCCTATACTCCCGGTGGGCACTCAAATTTTGATATGAGGGGTGTGCGGTGCGGAAGAGCGCCGCACTTTGGGAACTAAGAACTGATTTTCAGACAAAATAGGGGCTTAATCCGGGGGCTTGATGAACTGAACGTTTTGAGGGGCGGGTCTAGTTAACTGAAATCTGGCCAAATTATAGCTTGCGGCGCTAAAAAAAAGTTCAAATTTGAGCGAAAGAGCTACAGAGTTTGAGGCTCAAAGAACTGGAGCCGATCAAATGTGGGCCTTAAGGGTAGACGAGGTATTGTTGGTCGAAGCAACCTAAAAATCGTTTTCCATATTATCTAGATCAATATATTATTGAAAATTAACACCTTGATGTTTTGCAAAAGTTAATTCTACAAATCGTATACCGTACTTTGCAAACTTGCTTAATTTATTTTTATTAATGAGTCATGTACGTTTTACAAAAGTGTTGTTGTTTCAGCCCTCTTTACAACGTAACTCAAGAACCGCAGCACCTACACTCATAGAAATTGTTCGTTGGCATTACTCAGTAAGTTGATGTAAGTCGTTGCGTCAACTTTCCGAGTAATGCCAACGCGTATACAATTTTGAGTAACGCTGACTCGATATCATTATGTTGGTCGCACTCATTTGCACTTCCTTTATTGAGTTGTTACAACTCAGAAAATGAAACTAGCCTAGGTTAGCATAATAGAGGTGTGCTATAGTATACAAAATTTTGCACTGATTACAAAAATAAATATTTGAATACTGCTAATTGTGCAGAAAATGATCCAATTACGTGAATTAGGTAACAAAGTACCAAACTGGAATAACTCAAAACAATAAGTACCAGTAACTTAATATGAACGAGTTACATCAACTTACATGTTGAGTTACAATAACTCAACTAATTGGTTCTTTGAACCTTGTTTATTTTTCTAAGTTCCCTGAACTTGAATTCAGAAGTTGCCATTACTTAAAAAGTTGACGCAACGACTTACATCAACTTTTTAAGTAATAACAAAGTTGATTAGCTGACGGAACTTTTTGAGCTTTTTCAGCATTTTTAAGTTCGGATAACTAAAATGAATTTTGTTTTGGCAACTTTTACACTATTTTGAGTTGTCCAAACTTACTCCTTTTGAATTGCGCCAACAAGGCGAACAAGTCATTTCTATGAGTGTATAAAAGTACATCTGTGATATTTTAATTCTTGTACACACTCGCTATGGATTGAGCAATGCAGTTTTTGCCAAAGCTCACTACCATTCGTAAGATGCTGTGAACGACCAAATCACAACAGTTTAAAATAATTAATAACCTTAAGGGAACTGGAATGAGCGTTTTGAGCGTTTCGACAGCATTTTTTGTAGGACATGAGAGCACATCAGACCTATCGAATTGCATTCTGAATACGAAGAATGTCTTTCTGATATCAAATAATTTTCATTTTTTTTTTTTCACGATATAATACCAATTTTATGACAAATTATTAAAATTTGATATTTTTCACATTTTGGAGATTTAACATTCCTCAAAGTAAATTTTATAAATTTAATGATATAGTCTTAAAGTGTATGTAGCTGGGAGGAAAAGCCGACGATCAATTGAAAATTTTGACCTTTCATATTGAAGATATGGATTTTTTCCCCAAAAAGACCTAATTTTTTTTTGGTGTTTTGGGAAAAAATCCATACCTTTAATACGAAAGGTCAACATTTTCAATTGATCGTCGGCTTTTCATCCCACCTACATACACTTTAGGTAGAAATCATCAGATTTATGAAGTTTACTTCGAGTACTGTTAACTATCAAAAATATTAATTTTTAATGATTTGCCATAAAATGTGTATTACTTTGCGAATTTCAAAAAATCAAAATTATTTGATATCAGAAGGCCATTCTTCGTATTCAGAATGCAATTCGATATGTCTGATGTGCTCTAATGTCCCACAATAAATACTGCCCAAACGTTCATACCCCTTCCCTTAAGGAACTGTTGGAGAGCCTGAAAAAAGGAACCTTGACCTCGCACGTACCCGTACCACCTTTACATGTGGGTGACCCCACCCCCATTCTTTAAAACTAAATGAAGTAAAAACTTCATATTTTGGTGTGCAGCATGACACATGGATATTTTAATTTCTATGAACTAAATCATCACTTAATTCAATACAATGGGTGACATGACAATGCCATTTTTTTGTGGTTTTGTGCAGTTTTGACAAAAACAGTAATGTTTACTTTGGAAATTGTTTGAAAAATGTCATAGGCCTATTCATCATGGAAGGTGTATAACTGTTAAGATGGATGTTTGAATCAAAAAAGTTAATCACAACAGTTTTCTATGACCTATGGCATAAAATGCACGTTTTTTGTGATCATTTTGGCTAAAAATTTACCCTTTTCACCATTCGACCAAAACTTTGATATACCAAAAAGAAATCTATATTGTTGAGAAAGCAGTGATTGGTCCACTTGTTTGACAGAATTAACCACTTGAAAGTCCACTTTTTAAACAAATATGACCAGGGTTTTCTTCTTGAAACAAAAAGGCTCATTATAAAATCTAAAACACTGTGTTTTTTTCCAGAAAATGTTATTCTGAAAACTTCAAAAAATAACGCTGTAAAAGAAAGTGAATCACGTTGCCACGAGAAGAATAATGCACCTTTAATAATTGAAAGGTGAATGGACATCAAAACAATGTCATATGATCAGTGGTACAAGTCACATGACATTAGAGAGCAGTGTTTTTATAACAGGTAAAGTTTAATGAAATCATTTATTATTTTGCTTATATGATTTGTATCAATATATCTAGTTTAAGTAATTTGTACGTACTGAAAGAGCATTTTAAAAAACAAAGATATTTAAGAAAAAAAAATCGTGATTATTTTTTAATTAGAGATTTTACCTGAACCCCAATCTGGTATTGACTATAGTAACACTAATTTTGTCACAAGTTGGGATCACAAGTTGGGATCGGAAATCGGGGAAAAAAACCACATGAAATCCGGTGAAAACAACGATTTTATTTCTCTTGGCTGATGTATTTTGGGGACAAAATGAAGTTCAAATTATTGCTAGTGATATTTGCGGTGGCAGTCGCTGGTGTTTATGCTCAAGACATTCCTCCTGTAAGTCTAAAAAAGTAAATTAGTTAAGCTTACTCAGAATTAGTCCGAGGTGCTCTGACGTTGCTCGAGAAACACTAGCCACGAATTTGCTCACGGATGCCCTCGCATTCGTGGCTAGTGTCCCTTCGCCCTGAATATCGGTCGGTAAACAAATTACGTAAGCTTACCGTTACGTAATATCATTGTAATAACAATAGGCAATTCTGAAATATCCCTAAATACCTCCTTGTACATATCTTTACCTACCAATTTGTTACTATGCGTGTTGTTGAAGTAATTCTCAGTTCTATGTGCCATTTCAGGTGCATTTAGGTAGATATTTCATCACTATTTCTGGAAAAATTGCTCCAATATTCTCAGGTGATCGCCTTATTTCACGAAGTAAAAGGGCATTAGAATGGGAAGAGGTCATCTTGCGAGAGAGTGGCAATGGATTAGTCCATTAAGAGAAATAGGGCGGCGTCAGCCATATCCATTTTATTAGAAGTTGAAGTGCCATCTGCTTATCATAGAGTGCCTGGATGCATCGATTCCATATTTGACAAACAATTAAAAGCCCAACTTAAAGCAGAAACCAACGTGAAAGGGTACTTCAACAATTGTTTATCTGACGTCACATCCTCATCATAGCCATATTCACCCATTTTCAAATGGAATGGTCATCAATGAGCGTTGTCAGGTTGACGACTGAGGGCAGCAGTCTAAGGTCAGGTTATGTCAAGTAAGCTCACGTGATAATAATATACTCTCATCTATAGAAGCTGTTAGCCTATGACCTTCCAGTCATTATTCATGAACATTTGCCGCGTCAATTGCTCCCACATGGTGAGGCTAAATTTCTGCCATCTTTTCGTCAGCTGTGCAGCCAGCAAAAATCAGCTTATAATTGCTTCCAATTTTCAGGATCGTAAGTATCGAAAATGTAAAAAGGTACGGCTCAATACATGCAATAGAATAAAGCTTATAATGACACGCTTATGAAGTGTGTTTGTGAACTATGAAGCATGTTTACGTCTCGGTACAATTTTATGCATCGGACTATGCAAAAGCCTGGCATACTTGTTATCTCTAACGCAAATCAAAGATTTGCATTAGAGTACATATGCTCGAACAACTCTGACGATAACACTCCGATCGCCAGGCAATCTACGTTGCACACCATCATCATCCCTATATCTTCGTGTTAAAAATTGCGTGGTAGTACGATGAATCCGCACGTTTTTCAACAACTACGCATGGTGATTTTGTTCGAGATAGGCCGTGCGACTCAGGCTATGCATACAATTTGAGATTTTGAGAGCCGGCCACACTGTTTCTATTCTATGTTTTACGATTTTCGCATGATCAGTATATGGCTGGTCGTAACCGCCACAACGTGCGTGGAGCTGCTACGCGTAGCTTACTTTTCGCTTCGCGGAGCTAAATTGACCAATCATGTTAGATCTTTTCATTACGCGGAGCCAGTTGATGCATCATCGTTCCAGAGAGAGAAAACTCTTGCCAAAATTAATGTTTACTATGTGGATTTTAAATGAATCGAATGTAAATAAACCACCAACAGTTGTACAGGATCAATACGGTACCATTGTTTGATTAGTGTATAGTCAATGTTACCTTGCATGCATGTGCCATGTGTGTGGCGTGTTTGTTTGTTTGTCTACTGTGTCAGGCCAGGATCACTGACACCCACGGTACTGATACTGTCATACTATCACGGTGATCATATTGTTGAATGTTGTTGACTTTAAAATAATCATGATGCAGTCATGTCTACAGTAGAATTCACCACGACCTTTGAAGGACTTAAACCCCATTAAAAGCTATTATTAATAAACCAAGATAACACTCAATGAAAACAGCTCAACTATGTTACATCAGATCTTCTCTGGTTAAATACACACTGCACTTGTGTCTGTTTTACCTGTGCAATGAACAATGAGCTGGTATTATAGTTTCAGTTGGGTGAATGATTATAAAGCTTAACGCATAAAGGTAACAATACTGTCTGGGCTTTTGTTTACGAAATGAGACAATAGTCTGCTTATTGTTAACCAGCGTTCTTGAAAATGAGAAGCATAATGGTTTGCAGACTTAACACGGTTTAGAAATAATTTGTTCATATTTTTTGGTGTTATCTGTCGTTTACATATCCTTCCTAGTACCAATATTTCCAAACACCTAAATTAGCTAAAAATTTAGGAAATGTTACAAAACTATATTTTCTAGAATTTCAGAGAATACTTTAAATATTGACTGGTTATTTTTTACACAGTGATGTCATATAGGCAATGGCATAATACTTCTAACATACACTAGGTCACGCGTCAATGGTGAGCGCACTGCGTATTGTGTATAGGAAAACGGGCAGTACCGTGAACTACAGTATGTATGGCCTACTACTAGTATATAAAGTAAATCCGAACTGGTTTGCTGAAGGTCGAATTCCGCAGGCCACGCCGCGCAAGATGTACAAATCAGCTCCCAGCGATACACTGCAGATCGCAGAATTGTGTGCATCAGTGGCGTAACTAGACATTTTCATTTGGGGGGCAAGCGGGGCAAACATAATAAATGAGGGGGCAGGAATGCAGAACCTTTTGGCGACAAAAGAAGTGTATGGTACAAATGGTAAAATTTTTAAGGTTAAAATGACCAGATATGAGGTTAATTAATAACTCTCAGAAGTAGGCCTACTTTAACTTTTTCATTTGGGGGGGGCAAACAGGGGGCAAGGGTTCAAAATGGGGGGGGGGCTCCAGCCCCCCCCCGCTGGTTACGCCACTGGTGTGCATGGTTTACCACCACTCTGCCTAGCTATATAGTTGTGTACAATACTGTATGAGTTTCTTGTGAGTGCATGTCCATCTTAATAATAAGTCGGTTCGTACTTTTCATAAATTACTTTTGAATCATAACTATCGTGACCGAGGATATCTTGCAACTACACGTGAAGCTCGTCTGGCAAATTCTTAATGACTAAATTCGCTTCACGTAATGAGTAAGTCGTACTTGATTGGTCAGTTTTACCTCCGAGTAATGAAAACCTCTAACATGATTGGTCAATTTGGCTCCACGGAACAAAAAGTCAGCTACGCGTAGCAGCTCCACGTTGTGGCGGTTGCGGCCTACCATATCAGTATCCCATATGATATTTCTATTGTAAGAAAATTTTATTTGTTGTCACGTAAATCACAGGTTTCGTTTAAATGTACTAACTGGAAATTAAATGTACTAATTATTGAGGACCGGTATTTTGCTGTGGATATGTTTAACTGCAATTTTGATGTAAAACATTTGAAATCCTGAGTAAAAATTTTGATAATATTTAACTCTTTGAGAAAATTATTTTATAAAGGAATGCTGGTAAAACCAGGTGCAATACAATGTACATTATTGACACACTATCACGCTCTTTATCTTCGTCAATAATAGAATAATCGATTTCAATCGAATTGAATGCATGAGTTTGTAGTTGACTACTGAGCGACCTAAGCGATCGATTGCTAGCCAATCAGATAGAACTCCTTTTCTTGCGTTCAGTGAAATACCACTCGCCTGTCGCTCACTACCACTCGCCCGTCGCTCACCAACGGAGTATTAAATTTATATTTATCGTATAGGACGTCGACGGTGTGCGTTGTAGTAGGCCAGTGGGACAACGAAAACGCTACGTGAACGAGCTAAACTCAGAATGTACTACCAATGACTACAGCATGTACAGGGAACCCATTACCGTAGTAGCTCCGTAGTAGCTCTCTGCACAACGATAGGGGAGCACCAAAATAACGAAAATGTCATACCGATTAAATGATGTGTTTGTTTGCCCGGTTTTTAAAGTTTTCATTGCAAACTACTCTGATACTGATAGTACCATAGTACAGGGCCTTTCGGTTCCAGTCAATTTTCTCAGCACAGAAAATACCAATTTGCCTGTTCTTTGGTTAGACAAATAACTTTACACCACAGGGTTCGCAGATTTTTGCAGCATGGAAAAAACATGGTTTTAACCACGGTTATAACTGCTTGGCAAAAACAGTTTTTGCCGGATAAAAATGGCAAAAACTAAAAAAGGGATTTATACAATGTAGTTCAGTTTTTAATCTCAAAACAAATAATTAAGTTACAAAAATTATTTCCTGAGTGTAACAAGGCCAGATTTTGTAATTATAAGTAACATTCAAAGCATGTGTTTTCATTGCTCAAGTGCATTTAACCGAAATGTGGCAAAAATCAAATTGAAAACTTTTTCATTTTAAGGACTTGATGAGAAAAAAAATTATTGAATGATTCATTAATAGTTTTGTGTTACTGTTTATGAGCTTTCTGTGTTACTTTTTAATATTTGAGTAACTATATGTGATTTTTTGCCGGTTTAAACCAGACATCGACAAAACCTGGCAAAAACAGGTTTTTGCCAGTTTTTGCCACTTTGCCGGCAAAAACCGAACCCTGTTACACCATCTATTTTGAGGTCATTATTGTGTGAAATCGGAGGGTTTTGTTTTGGGCCGAGGTATTTTTTCGAGGGAGCGGTAGCTCCCGCTCCCTCGGAAAAATACCTCGGCCCAAAACAAAACCTGACAATTTCAAATGAACTCAAAATAAATGGTGCAAAGTTATTATTGTCATTCATTACTGTCGTATCTGATATTTTGAACAAATCAAAATAGCATTTCATGTTATTTTATGTCATAAAACGCTGTTAAATATAATCAGTTTTAATTATTCTTATTACCTACCCTACAAAAAAAATCAACCAGGTGAATTAACATTCGCGCTGACAACAAGAGCTACCAATCACAGAAGCACGACGGCATGGTCTCTTCAGGACATCATTAACAGCCATGGTATCAACACTATCGTTTATGCAGACGACACGCAACTCTACCTCACATTCCCTCCAGAGGATAGAGATACAGCAGTCTCCAGAATTGAGAAATGTATCCAGGATGTGAAATTGTGGGCCATCGAAAATAAGCTTGTTCTCAATGATGCTAAAACCGAAGTTCTTCATTTCAGATCACGTTTTTCAAATACATCATCCCCATCTCCTACTGTTACAATTGGTGATTCAGAGATCAACGCGTCATCGTGCGCCGCAATCTTGGTGTCCATTTCGACGACGAGCTTGAATGAAAGACCACATTTCCAACACTTGCAAAGGTGCTCTCACAGCAATTCGTCAGATCGGCCAAATTCGCAATTTTTAGATGATACAACATGTGCGCGACTGGTTCACGCTTTTTTGTTACATCGCGTTTGGATTCATGCAATTCTGCCCTGTATGGTCTTCCTTGTTCCGACATCAACAAGCTTCAACGAGTCCAGAATACGGCTGCCAGACTTGTCGCACGCAGTATCTCGTCACGTAACACATCTCCCCAGTTCTTCATTCCCTTCACTGGCTCCCGGTCAAACAGCGTACAGCTTATAAGATCCTTCTTCTCACCTATAAAGCGATCAACGACCTTGCTCCACGCTACATATCTGACATCATTTCATTGTACAAGCCCAAACGTCATCTTCGCCATCTTCCAAAACTCTTCTGTCTGTTACCGCCGCTCATCTACGCAGTTTTACGGCGATAGAGCTTTCAGCGTCAGCTGCACCCGCACTGTGGAACACCTTACCAGAAAACATCCGTTCCGCTACATCTGCTGCTTGTTTCAAAAAATTGCTCAAGACACACATGTTTCAAAATTTGTAATACCCTGCTTCATCAAGAAGATCTTGGTTGTGGATGCATGTGCTAGCAACCTCTGTTCCACCAGGGTTGTGTGTTTTGCTTATTTTTCTTGTGCTCGGGTTCCCTGCTTGTTTCAAGAGCCGGATGCTGAGGATCTAGGCTGAGGATGCATGTACTGGCGACCTCTGCTCCTCCAGGGTTCCATATAATATTTTGTCTTTGTATGTTCATGATAACCGGTTTCATGCTTTTTTTATATTTGTTGTATTTATGATTGAATTGTTTATCATTATACTTTGTTTGCATCTTAATGTTGCTCATATGTACTGGTGACCTCTTCGTTATTCAAGGGTTCCCTATTTACTCTAGCCTTTGCGTGTTCCTCATATTGGTTCATATTTTGATTCATTTTGCATTATATTTTGCATATATATTGTATCTTTGTTAATTGCTTGATCACATTATTTGGTTTTGTTTTCATAATTATTAATGATCTTTCCGATAATTGATCATTAGTGGTTTCATATAGTTTGTTGAAATGTAATATGCTCTTATGTTATGTATTCTAATGTTTGTTTAGATAAGGTTTTGCCTGCATTAAAATAATGTTGTTTGACATGTTCTTTTTTTGCCGAGGGCGTGGATGCTGGTCATCCATACTCTCTTTTTATTACTTGGCATTTGTAATTGAAATATTTTCTGTTTATATTTGCTTTGATATATTTGTAGCTTACTTTCATATTATATCATTATATTGCTTGCCTATATTTTGTGGTTCTATAACTGTATTTTACTTTTATTGCTAGCCTGCTTTCGTAAAACCATCACGTTTGAGTTTCAGCCTTTGGCCTTGTTTTGCTCTCCTTCTGACTGTATTCTTAGGCGTGTTGGTTCTTTTAATGTTTTTTATGCTTGTATATTTTGTTGTAAAGCGCATTGAGGCTCTTCGTAATAATGCGCTATATTAAGTGTCTGTTTATTATTATTATTATTATGGTGTAGGCGTGTGCGTTACCATAACGCTTAGCATATATACATGCACGCGCGCGCAGAAGTCATTGTAGCACGTCAGGAGTCATCGCAGTTAGTGCGCGGTCAGGCAATCAATTTCTTTTGATTGGATCACAGGCTTCGCATATATTAATGAGGTTATGAATAATTATTGGCAGCTGATTTCCCTGATAAGAAATCAAACTTTTGGAATTGTGTTTATCAAGAGGTACTGGTATTTATTTTATGACATGTTTTGTGATTTCCCCCATTGAGTGCAACTGCAAATGTAGCAGTAAACGTAAATATAAAGCAAAATTATACTTCTTCTACGCTAGGCCTACTCAAATTTGGTACACTCACCGGAGCGCTTCCACCAGGTCAACCGGCGTCTTCAGCAATAACATCCACTGAAGATACAAGTTGATCCGATGAAAGTGCTCCAGTGAGTGTACCAAATTTGAGTAGCATAAGTATAATTTTGCTTTCTAATTATGGCCCTACTTGTTCGTTCCTCAATCCTCACCACAGGGCCATGATTCATGAACGATATAGTATTTGGAGTCAATTACACTGTGAAAAAAAGTAACCTGTATTGGGCAAATCACCTCGTTTTTAATTCCCTGTAACAATGAGGAATTATCTTTTGTCTCTCCTTTGTATAGGTTACACCATTTGGTTACACCATCCACTTCAAAATGAGTAGCAATTCAAGACATTCCACTTCAAAACTACTTTGGCTGGAATAAGTACTTGTTTCATACCTTGTTTTACTACTTGCATTGCCAGGATAACAAAGCTAATCCACCATTGTTCAGGGGCACTTTAAAACGAGGTGGTGTGTCCAATACGAGGTACTTCCTTTTCATACTGTTAGGAAGAATTCAAAACATGGCGACGATCGATTTGCACAATCAAACTAGCAAACCTTAATTCCAACCATGATATGAATGATCCTAGCATTTAGCATTTAGGTCCAGAGACACTCCAAAACCGAAAAACTAAATAACTTTTTTTTACATCTGTTACATGGCTAACGGACCGCATTGTGATAGACAAATAACCGTTAATTTACACCCCTGATACAAACCATTTAATTTGTCAGGTGCATTACATAGTGATGGATCTACACTTTACGGTAAAATCCATCAGTAGTGGCAGATGTTGAGCTCTCAAAAAAATTTGTGCAAGACATAGTGACAGATAACTTTTGCAATCTATTACCGTACTGACGCGAGTATAGTCCCACCTTCGAGTAAAGTCCCACCCCCAAATTTTCGAAAAATTTCAGAAATTGAAATTAATTTATTTTTTCGGCTTTGTAGTGTCCCAGGACCTAGACCTAAATGCTAGTATCATTCATGGTTGACTTAAAAATAAAAAATAAAAAAAAAAAATTTCAAGATATTTTGTATTTTTAATATGAAAATTGATACTTGGTATTCATGTCATAATCTATTAATGATTTCAAAATGCATTCAAATTCAATGCATTTTGAAATCATTAATAGACTATGACATGAATACAAATTATCAATTTTCATATTAAAAATACAAAATATCTTGAATTTTTTTTTTTTTTTTTTTTTTTTTTAGGTCAACCATGAATGATCCTAGCATTTAGGTCTAGGTCTAGGGATTTATAAAACCAAAAAAAAAAAAAAACTTTAAAAAAATTTTTTTTTTTTTTTTTGAAATTGAGTATAGTCCCACCCCCAATTTTGACAAATGTTCACCCAAAACGGGGTGGGACTATACTCAACGTCAGTACGGTACATATGTGAGATGTACGATTTTACTACATTTTAACATTTTGAAAATATCTTTCGAGGGTCTAATTTTAATAGACAGATAATTTGCTGAACATTAATGGCAAGTTTATAATCTATGCCCAATACAATTTACCTACTCAATGTTTTCCCGATGTCCATTTTTTGATAAATTTGCGATCAACATGCGTCACTATGTAGTATGTAACACATCTTGGGTTTGACACCCGACGAATTATAATATGTATATTTTTGTTGACAGTTTACTGAAGATTGCAGAACAGATGTCTATCCTCCCCCATCCTCGGAAACAAAGGTTGACACCTTTGTTTTGAACCTTGACCTGGCTCCTGAGGACCGTTGGACTCCACTGGTTAAGAATAAAACAGGCGAAGTAAGTACTTTACATGTTTTGTTGCTAAAAATGTGTTCATATTTTACATTTATTTTTCATTGTTTCTCTTTTGCCAACTCTGTTTCTATGTTCTTTAATTTCATATCTTTGTTTGTTTAATATGATATTTCTTTCTCTTTCTCTTCCTGTTATGAAGTTCTTTCTGTTCAGTTTTTGTAGTTCTTTCTTTCTTTCTAAGCTCTAATGTTCTGTTGTAGCAGTCAAGTTAGCTCAATTGATAAGGTGTTCGACTATGGTGCAAGAGGTTGCAGGTTCAAACCCTGGCGGTGCCTACGCTCTTGTGGAAAAATTGAGTTTGCTTGAAATTCCCCTGGACAAGGAACTTACCGCTAATTGTCTCATTGTAACCGGTACAAAACTTGGAGAGTTGATCCTGGTTGTGAAGGTTATTTGCGGAATGTCTAGGGTGTGCGCTCTTGAAGCAGCAAAGTCCCTGATTTGTTGTTTAATGGTTTATGGAATGATGTGGGGCCGTAGTGGTCAGCGACAACCTGTAGAAGTGTGTGTTTGTCTCAATTATTTTGTCATCATAATATAGTTGTAATGTAGACAAATCAAGCAGTTAGTGTCAGAATGCCGTGTCTACAATTATTGCTGCCCTGTAGTCATTTGATAAATTGTACACATCAAAATATATGACATGTGGGAGCTATATCATATTGGGGCTTCTTACACTGATAAATGTCCATTTTATATTTTCAGATGAAAGCAATGATTCAAGATATCATTGATCTAGTAGGAAATTTTGTCAAGAATGAGACGGGTGTTGTTGACTGGATCAATGAGATCATGGTAAGTGATTGCTCTGTAGCAGGTGCTTATATTGATTGCAATTTGAACTTGATTATGGAGTGGGACATGGGGGTGAGGAAGAAAGTCTATTCGCCGATCGCACGGTCATCTCAAAACAAGATTCTACCCTCAAAGTGCATGTTATGCGTGTGCATCACGCCTGTTGAGCGTGTGCTTTAATCGCTGAGCACGCTTTGCAAAGCCTTCTGGCGCATTGCTAGAAAAGAGCGAGAAACGGAGATGCACTTTTTCCACATTATGCGTTTGCAGGAGGACCTCCTTTTGGCAGCAAGATGGCGGATCCGTGCAAAGGGTGAATAGCAAGAAAATATTTGTAGATGGTTTTTAATGTTATTTAATCGAATAGTCAAACTTGGTTTCCAGTCATCAATGGTTATCAATTTGGCTTCATGTTGATTTTGAAGTTGATTTTATTATTTCTTCATTATTTTTTATTCATTGTCATTACCTGTGTGATCATAGAACCTTTGAAAGCTAGGAATATCAGAAATTATTCATTAAATATGCACTCGTAAATACAAATAAAGAAAGTCTATCTCGGACACCCACACGCATTACTATGTGAACTCCAATTAACGCTTAGCACTACGCGTTGGCCGTAAAATTCAGTGTTTTTTTGTTGTTGTTTATTTTTCCATATGTTTAAATTTTTCTAATTTTCAGTATCGTATTGTGATCCAATTTTTACTTTAGTAAGTTTTTTTGTACATATTTTGCCATGATTGTAAAAGAGGCAAATAAAACTATTCATTGTGTATGTATAGTATGTTTCTGTTTTTGAATATCACAAAGTACATAAACATTGTGCTTCGACTGTTAAAAAAATTGCATAGGACTTAAACTCTATTCTTAAAAGCACTACCATTATATTGTAAGAATGGCTGGTAACATGAGGGAACTGTATGTGAAATTTGTTACATTTAGTAAGAATCTAAACCAAATAACATAACTTTTTACACATTGAAACTTTTATGTGATCTTTTATTCATATTTCAGGCACCTATAGCAGACACTCTACCAGATCCATACCAAGGAGAAATCAAAGGCATTGCCAAGGCAACAGGCATCCCATTGGGTAGGTACATATGGGGTATGCCAGGTGCCTCTCACCTGTGAGAATTAAACACATTCCTTCTGAAGGATGGAATACTTTCATGGTTCATTTATCCAATTCTAAATGAACCATGGGGAGATTGGAAATCTGAATGCAATCTACAAAATGTTGTCAATAAAATTTAGACCTTTGTTTTTCCGAGCCAATATTCCAGCATGTCATTACCATCATGAAATGCGGGACCTAATGCACCATGCAAGTACTCTAACCACTAGTCCATCAGTTGCAAGTGATCTGACTTTCAAGAAATATTTGCATTCCCAAAAATGTTTTTAGTATAATTTTCAAGTTTGTATAAAAATCTGGCAAGTGACAAGATGTTTAGATCAAAGTCCATCTATAAATACTGCCATTGTTTGCATCTGGATTTGTTACTGTGATATGTCACTGATAACACAATGACAGAGATCACAGATTAGTAAACACACCAGTCAGCAATCAGTCAGCATATTGCAAGATTAAAAAAAACTAAATGAACACATAAGTTGAGCTGTCATTGTTGATCATACTAGAAACACAAACAAACAAAAATGAAACATTTTATTAAATTTACCTTCGCACTCTCATAAAAATGCTTAAGCATTTGAGTAAGTAAAGAAATACTTAAGTAAAGATTAAAGGAAATAAACTTATTTTACTTATGAGCAAAATTGTAGCTTCTCTTTCCCTGATAAAACTTCCATTAACAGATTAATAGTAAAAATATTCATCAAATATGTATTTGTGGTCAATCTGGATTAACTTAACTGATTTATTTTTCTACAAAGTTGCCGTTTTGTTCCCCAAATGAACATTCATTTGTAAATTGGTAGCAAGAATTTTCAACAAATAGCTATAAGCATTCTGAACTTGATGATAAACATTGTGTTTTTTTATATTTTTCTTCTTCAGGAGAGGTAGTGCTGTATAATATCTTTTACGAGATCTTCACTTTTTGTACTTCCATTGTAGCAGAAGACAAGTCAGGTTGGTTGAATTGTATTTGGATAAGACAATGTTAAATAACCCTACTGTATCTAGTAGGGTTGCAGTAATTTATTAAGTTGACTTTAGTTATAGAACTGGTGGTGATAGTCAACTATCCGATGTATCCTGAAGAAAGTATAAAAGGAAAATATATTATTTTTTGAATGAAATTGGAAAATCAAGTTTTGTAACATCGGGTGCAGGCATTGAAATAAGTGAGAGCCAGTGGCTATTTGAAGAATTACATGATTCCCATTTTTATCAAATTCACTCCTGTGCATGAAATTGGCGAATCCACCAAGTCGTCATTCAGGCACGCAAATGCAAAATATTGCGCTTCCCTGTGGGATCTGTACTAGGCGACATGTGTACTCTTGAACATAGTCGTCATGCATAGTATGTGTGTATTTGTTGTGGGATGTAACATGGCTCTG
Organism: Amphiura filiformis; assembly: GCF_039555335.1. NCBI lineage: Eukaryota > Metazoa > Echinodermata > Ophiuroidea > Amphilepidida > Amphiuridae > Amphiura > Amphiura filiformis. Next base: position 61,819,506 of record NC_092636.1, read on the forward strand.
ATAGAAGGATAAGCCAACCAAATTGCCAAGATTATTATAGCTTTTTAAGGATTGTAAATTTAATCCAACACTTCAATGTCCACTTAGTACTTGTGGTTTAGTCATTAATGCTTCAGTCTATAAATCTGAAGCCACAGGTTCTTACTGGGTGAGTGCACATGAATTTTTTCCCAACATTTATGTGATCACAAATAGTGAGGAATGTAAAATGGTTAATGGGGGAAAAAATAAATACTTAGATAAATAGTTTCATTTGCTTTCTACCAAGTTAAGTTGTTGCAATTGTATTTTGATTATAGGCAAGCTTTACCATGCAAGAAATCTTGACTTTGGACTGTTCTTGGGGTAAGTTAAATTCACAAGGTCTACACTTCGTTTCACCTCAAGTTTGATAGTGATGTCAGTGTCATTACACTTAATGCACCACAAGCCTATTGATGTGTGTGTGCACACACTCTGACGGATTAGATTAGCGCACTTGATTCTATTTTGCGACAAGTGAAATACGCATCTTTGTCATTACCAAATTCAAGGTTAAACAAAGTGTAGTCTTCTTCCCTAGCTAGAATTTTAGTGAGATCTGCAATGAGATTCTTGTAAAGAGTCTCATATTCATAGAAGATTTGATTTGAATTCAACTTGATGTTTGTACATTTTTACAGCAGATAATATACAAGAATCAAATCATTCTTGCTAAATTTCTTTACAAGAGTCAAGATTGATTCTCGCACTGTGTGATGCAATTCTTACACAACCTGCAAGTGGTGTAAGACGCTTTGCAATTGGCCAAGAGTATACAATCTGCGTCGGTTCAAGTCAATCATGGGCTTGCCTTGGTATAAGAACTGACGGCCGTCATGAGCGGGGGGGGCACCTGGCTCCCCACTGGCTACGCCACTGATGAACCCTTTAATATTAGATGCATGTATTAATGTTCATACATCAGGAATATTTGATTTGATCTCTTGTCACCCATCCTATTAAATGAAGGAATCTCCTATTATACATAGAGCTTTCAACACAAATTCTGAATCTTGGATGACAATTAATTGATTGGAATATAACTTTGAGAGTGTTACATTATGTTGTTTGAAAGAATCACTCTCATCGCATGACATGAGATTTTTGTACACTACACTGGGTTTCAGAGAAGAACAGCAGTCCCTTGCTTAGATTGACGTGAGGGCCCTGTTAATGAGCGACATACGCAGAGCTTTGTGTTCCCTTCAAGGGCGCCGATCTGTGCCGACTAATGTTTTGACACACAATCGGCCAATCAGATGATCGGTCTGTTGCTATGATTATCAGATGATTGATTCAGCCAATCAGAACCCCGCTTCCGTGTTTACGCTCTGCACGCTCTCAAAATGTAAACAAGTGCTGTTCTTCTCTGACAAAAACTGTAGGGATGAGAACATTCAATGCTTTAGCCTATAAGGTGGTGTTCTATAATTGCATACCCTCTTCCATACCTGTTAAGAGTTTTGATCACATATTTGGAATGTTTTCCTACCAGGTCCATATGATTTAAATCTATCAGATTTGTTTTCTTACAGGTGGGACACCAAGACAAACCAATGGGAGTTGACAGAGCGTCTACGACCACTCATCATCAATGTTGACTACCAGATGAAGAACCAAACCGTCGCTAAGGCAGTACACTTTACTGGCTATACTGGTGTTATTACTGGAGTTAAACCTGTGAGTTTAAAGATATTGAGAGTTCCAGATCTGCAGGTGTTTGTTGTGTTTCCCCATGGTATTCTCCTTTGCTAATATCAGGAATAAATGGTGCATTGGTATCTCATAATCTATAATGCAAAAGCTGAATATGACTGAAGAGGTTCATCAGGTCTGTTGATTGATTAAACAGCTAATAAAAGTTCTTTGCCAAGACCAAAGGAAAAACTTATGTTTTTCTGCTGACAGTTGTTTGATGTTGTTATTGATCCATCTGCTTGGAGAAAACCGCAGGGCAAGATGGGTCAAGGAATCAGTATGAATTCGTAAGAGAGGAGACAACACCATGAACAGAGACGAGGGGACATTCTTTCTAAGCCACATCTTTGATCCTCTGCTCATGACCAACGTTGGAGACAGGAGTATTTCCGGTAAAACAATAACATTCCAAGCAGATGGATTAATAACAATATCAATCGCTTTGAGAAAGCCAGAAGGTTTCTAACGAAACTGTCAGCAGAAAAACCTTTTTCCTTTGGTCTTGACAAAGAACTTTTATTGACCAACAAATGAAAATATTTGGTATTTAAGTACCATAAACACATGAGTCCTCCCCTATTTTTCAACACATCCTAGAATTGAGGTACACTTTGGTGTAAGCCCAGTAGTGATTTTGGTACAATTACACCTGTGTATGAAACTAAATGAAAAGAATAGATAATGAATGTTTCTAGCACAAATTGCAATTTCTCTTCCTCAGATAACAAGCATAATATAATTAATTGTATCAATATATATTAATTAATTGATTTCATTGTAATATTGCTTTACTTCTAATGTGTATCTTTATTATTTCTTTTATGATGATTGATGAATAAAATTGAATTGAATTGAATTGGAAACAGCCCTCGAATTAAGGCAAGTTGATAATTGCCTTGTATTTTCACTGAAAAGGCAAGGCAGCACAGCAGTTTGTAATATTTCAAGAGGGCATCATGGCAACTGTTGAAAATTTGAGAAGGGCACCAAGGCAATTTCTCAAAAGCAAAGAAAACACACACAAACAGTCTGATAGATGATTTTATAATGAAGGGGCCGGGCTGGGGCACCGACAGCAACTTCATTAGAGGGCACGGCAAGTGACTGCCATCGGTAAAGGACATATTTTGAGGGCATTACGGCAGTGGGGATGGGCACCCACAGCATTATGCCGTGGGTTAATTTGAGGGATGATTGGAAAACAATTTAATTGAGGCACAGAGGTATTAAGCTGTATGAACTACTGACACAAAATTGCTGTTGATTCCCATTTCAGGGTGTAATCACACTGACAATGAATGAGCGTTTCAATATAAATGGAGGCTACTTGGGACTACTACAGTGGATCCTAGGGGATCATACTGGACATTGGGTTGGCTTTGCTATTAGAGATGTACTGTTAGATGCACAAAGGTATGTTATATCCAAAGAGGGTGGACTCGGCTATGTTTGGATGTCACTATAGTAGTGTGTCTGGTCTCAAGTTGAGAGTAACGCCATGTTGGATTTTGCAGTGACAAATCAATGTGTTTATGCGGTTACGTTACCAGTGTACAGACAAGTCGCCCAATCTGCCACTTCAACATGGTGTTACTCTCAACTTGAGATGAGACAGACTATAATGAGGGGCAAAATAATGTACATCCAGTCCAGATTATCCTGACTATTTGGTCCCCAGCATGACAAACCAATATGGCATATGATTATACTCATTCAAAATTTAACCTTTCACAATCCATGGCAGTAAAAAGTTATGACACATCTGTATTGTATTGATGTGTTTTCTCTTTATTTATGCTGCCGCTCGAAATTGAAACTATTTGAGATTGATATTTAAGTTTTTCACCTAAATTCTTGGGGAAGGTACTATGGTACTGTGGTTATCTTTAATGGAGATAACCCATGTCAGACTTCAGGTATTTCACACATACTTTTAGATGTAAATACCCTCATACTATAGAATATTAAATATGCACTTTTTTCACTACCACCATACATAGTGAAGAGCACGATGCCATCCTCGACCAAAATTTGTTGACCTGGGTCAAAATTATGATAAATTTGTTGTCATTTATGTTATAGCTATGATGCAGCTAAAGAATACATCAAAAAGAGGAAGCAATTCAGGTTAAAATGTGTGTCCTTTCATCAGAATTATACATGTATAATGTAAACTAAATAAATTGCATAAAACATGTTACCAGCCCAAGCTATCTTATGGACACCCAGGTCAATATGCCATACTGATATGTTGTTTTATTTCTTTCCTAGCTATGATGCTGCTAAAGATTACATTGTTAAGAGTAAGCTGCTAGCTCCAGCCTATTTCATCTTGGGTGGAAGCAAGTCAGGTCAAGGAGCCATTATTACAAGAGATAGAGAATCATGTGCAGAAGTCAGAAGGTAAGTGCACTCATTTACTGACACTACGGCAAACTGCTGGGTTTCTCATACCAATACCAATATGCCTTATACTGGTAACTTGGTTGTTCCTACTGAGAATGCTTACCATAGACATGTCAAATCATGCCATATATACAACGTGTGAAAATGCTCTATGGAGAAGATTTAATTTTAGTGTACCATTACCCACCAAAATTATGTTATGGGCAGTTTCTACGTAGTTGGATGATTGGTCGACCGGTGTACTCATGGTAAATTAGAAACTCGCTAATAGTAAAGGTGGGACTGACATTGGTCTCTTCCATTGTAAGTGATTCTGGTGGCAGCTATGTACTTATGTAATTAAAACATGTTCAAGTGGATTTGACTAACATTTGCACTTGTTTCTAATGTTATAAATTATTGTCATTTTGATCATTGTGATTAGTAAATGAATTAGCACAATAAAGCCTTCAGATAGATGGCAGTAATTGTTCAGTGCTGTTCACATAATAAGTGCATTCGCTTGAGAATTGGAACATTTTCTAAAACCAAAAGGTATTGATCTAATTGGCTTAGCCCAGCACATCAAAATAGATGGCAGGTAAAGATTATGTACAACAAAAACTTGTTATTTGGGGAAGGAATGATAGAAGGATAAATTAAGCTAAATATCCATATAAATACAAAAAAAAACAGGCATTATTGTAACTTTGATACTTTTTTCCATTTCCAACCCTTGCAGTCTTCCATATGACTAAATCTTCCATTTGTTGTTGTTATGTATTGCAGTCTGAACCCCAAGAATGGCACATGGTTTTTGCTAGAGACCAACTATGACCCATGGACATCACCACCATTCTTTGATGATAGGCGAACACCAGGCACCAAATGTATGAATAAATTAGGCTATGATGTAAGTACTAATATGATTATAGGTTTATTGGCATCATAGAGTTCTTATACTCTGTTAGATATTTAATGTGGGTTTGAGCTATTTTTCTGGCATATAAAAAAGGTACCTGCTATGGTGAATTGTGTGTCATAACAATGGCATATTTTTTCCTGTGAATTTCGGATCAGACACACAAACATTTACCATAATCATTGACCAGTACATCAGTACTTGGTTACAGACAAAATGTTAAAGATTACAGATCAATGAAAGAGTTGAACTCTTTACCACAGTCTCTCATCCAGTAACTAAACCTAAAAGCCTTCAAGAAAAGCCTTCAAGAACATGTCCAAAGCATCAAAGCAGCCCACACATTTGTACCAACATGCCTTATGCTGGTAACCTGATTATTCCCTATGAAAATGCTTTATACCAGTAGGCTTGTCAAATCATGCCATAAATGCAACATGTTTAACCCTAAACTGAAAAGATTTAATTTAGTGTAGCATTACCCACCAAAATTATGTTATGGGCAGTTTCTACGTAGTTGGATGATTGGTCGACCGGTGTACTCATGGTAAATTAGAAACTCACTAATAGTAAAGGTGGGACTGACATTGGTCTGTTCCATTGTAAGTGATTCTGGTGGTCTGACACAACAGCAAAATGCACTGACATGCAACACCTTCCTTGACCACATTCACAGCGCAACAGATTTCTTTGACTGGGTTCCAATTATTCGCCTGTTCATGAACAAAAATTACACACAGGATTACTACAATCCTCTACTCTAAACACATGTCAGTAACCAAGCAGTTGTCCAACTGACACAACAGTGAAAGGAACAGCTTCCGGGATCACATTCACAGGCGAATAATTGGAACCCAGCCAAAGAAATCTGCTGCGCTGTGAATGTGGTCCAGGAAGCTGTTCCATGTCAGTGCATTTTGCTGTTGTGTCAGTTAGACAACTCTTTGGTTACTGACCAGTGTTTAGAGTAGAGTATTAAAGTAATCATGTGTGCCATTTTTGTTCATTTTTATGGAGAGGATTTTAAGATATGACCTTGTGAAAAAGTTTCTTTTTGAGGCCAGTTTAGATGAGTATGTATCTAATAATAAGAGTTCATATGGATTAACAAAGTGGGAAATATTCCATAAAAGGAAGAGTTTGTCTGTTTATCTTGGTGTGATGGTTTGGTTTAGATATTGCACAGGTAATTAGATGAGTATGTATCTAATAATAAGTGTTTGTATGGATTAACAAAGTGTGAGATACTCCATAAAAGGAAGTGTTTGTTTATCTTGTGATGCTCAATTTTAGATATTGCACTGGTAACTAGATGAGTATGTATCTAATGACAGGAGTTCATATGGATTATGAGGTACTCCACAAAAGGAAGAGTTCAGCTGTTCATTTCAATAGTGAGACTTTACATGCACAGGTTTAGATATTACACAGGAAACTAGATGAATATCTATCTAACATGTACTGATGGATGATAAAAGTTGTGAGATACAGGAGTTTGTCTGTTCATTGCCCACCTTTTAGGTCATTTTAGTACCAAACCTGTTTCTTTTCACAGTCTATCGTGACCTAGCACCGTCCAGACACTTGGATTGCAAACATACTCATCTATCAAGACACAGTCCATTAACCCTCATATATATGTACATTCATGAGAGTGACCTTAAACAGTGTTGAGTACAAACACTCATACTTGACCACTTGAGGTCAAATTTTGTGTTATGATTGTCAAATGAAGTTAAATGAACTGTGCCATTGAGAATGAGAGTAACTTTGCTGAGAGTGATATATTTCTGACCAACTCAACCAAGTGGTGACACTGGTAACCTGTTGTGCCTCATCTATAACCTGCTTGTCAACCCTTTTTTGCCTTGACCTGTTACCTTACAAGAATTCAGGTCAGACTAAACACAGAGATGTCAGCTTCATAGTAGTCACACTCAGAGATACTTTTTATTTGTCTCCACACCCACACACACAAATCAGAAGTGTCACATGTTGATTGTCAACTATGGGGGGAAAATCAGCTAGTCCCTTGATAGACCACTGCCCTCATTCTGGGTTGAGGACTGAGAAAATTATGTGTTCAAAAAGTGTCAAGACTAACCATCAGAATCTGAAGGTCTGTGACTGTGCAGTTGTGTCCAAAAATAACCTTTTGACCGCATTTGTTTTTCATCAACTATTTTAGATCATGTCCCAGAGCGAGATCCTGTAACAACGGTGTGGGTGGAAACCGGCACGCACAAATATTTTTACGGGAGTTCTACTAGTTTTTCAGTCATCACAAACGAGCATAACACAGAACATGTGCAGTTAGTAATCAATGAAGGACTCGGTATAGTCCCTTGAACTACCTTGTTTCTAACATTAGGTAGTCCACCAAGAGTTTTGGTGGTCTGTGAAGAATAGTTTTCCATCGATGATCCTACAAAATTTCAGAGGGATACTATCACTCAAAAGTTACATATGATTAAATCACATAAATGCTTGTCTTTTTTTGTCAGTCAGTGTTATTAAGGATAAGGTACATTCATCAGGATCTGAGCTAGAGACATGCTACAAACAAAACAAAAATTGACTTCAAAAATATTATAAAAGCAAGTCAATAGATATCAAATATCCTTTTAATATTGTGACAGCTTACAAGAGTGACACACAATATATGTCCTTCCACTTTAAGCAAATTACTATTTTATATATTAATTCCTTTTAATTATATCTTGCATTGTATTGTATTGTATTGTATTGTATTGTATTGTGTAGCATGACCATAAAATGTTTGGACAGCTGCCCAATATATTTTTCTTGTTATTGTCAAATCACTTGATACATGTTGTTTAGGGTTAAGGTTAATGTTTTGGCATGGTTTTGTATTAGGTTAGGGTTAGGGCTTGGTTAAGGGGCAGTATTGAGGTTCAGGGGCAGTAAGTGACATAATTAAGGTTCATGGGCGGATCCAGAATTTGATGGTAGAGGCGGGCAGCATTGGTAGAGGCGGGCAACATTTGCTCATGTGTGGATATGCCCCTGAGCCGCCTGAAGTTAGTGTTTGGGATAGCATTAGGTGTGTGCAGTATGTGTATCAGATTCTTTCTTTCAAAATATTCAAAATCATAGCCAAAACAGAAATATTTAAAATGATCGCAACTGTCATATCTGTAATTAGGTTGTATGGGATACAATATTGTTTACAGCTATCATGTAGTGTTTTGAGCATGTGTGACAACTGTGTGATTGGATCTTCTAATGACAGTGCTTTGTGTCAGTCCTAATTTATTTTATGGCTGTTACATATTTACACAGTTGCAAAAGGTGATGGAAAACCAAACCTGTTCTACAGGTTCGTTTGCTTGTTAAATCAATTTTAAATGGATTGATTTTGACTGAAAATACAAGCAAATTTGCAAAGTGAATGAAAAATATTTCATATATCTTTTACAAATATTTTTTGGGTCATAAGTAAAAAACAACACACCTGACCAACCAGTCCTACTTCAAAGGTTGGCCTTCCTGTAGAACAGCTAAACAGTAAGTTGTGAGAAATTGGTTAAACTTTTCATTCATTCATTCAAGGGCATTTTGATGCCTAATAATTATTTTTAAATAATTCAATAGAAAAATGTTCAATTTTGTGAATTTCAATGATTTAGAGAATTCACTCTTTGCATGCTGTGTCATTTATTGTGTGGGTAGGGCTTCAAACTGTCAGCATCACAAATGGGAAGTGGAAAATTAATTATGTAATATTGTCCAATGTTCAAGTATGCAAGCAAGGGTTGAATGGAAAGTTGAGCTCTGCACTAAGTAACTTGATGTAATACTATGAACTAATAGTACCAGTTTGCTGTTTACAGTAATGTGGCCTCATGCAACTTCAGAACCAGCTGCAAAGTTTCAAAATGACTTCATAATATTATGACATATTATGTGTGATAATCCTGACTTAAATCAGGAAACACAATTGTGTTGTAGGAAATGAAATGGTAGTAATTGGGGATTATGTAATAGCGATTGGAAATTAATTCCAGATTCCAAGGGAAGTTTTGCCTGTGTGACAGATGTTTTCTGCAACTTACGGAAAAGAACCACAAGTGAGTGAATCACTAAACAGATTATATCCAAAGAGTACCGACTCAAAATTACTTACTGTGTATCACAGAATTATTATGCATTCCCTTAATTTATTTAAAAAGGTTGTGGAAAAAGTGGAAACTGATAGAAAGAAAGGGAAATGATAGAGGTAGGATCTGATAACTATATGCTACAAATTGGCTTAAAAATACAAATTTTGATTTGTAAAGTCAAATATGAATAACTGCTGCCTAGCTAGCTATAGACATTACATCATAGATATTTGTAGTCACATTCACGAGTGTGTGAACAACATGCAAGTCATGTATGGTCATATTGTAGATCTGTGTACCAGGCTGTGGCACAGGTATAGATTAGAGTAATTTATAACTTACCCAATTTTTATCAGTTTAAAAAACTGATTGATCAATATGGAGCCAATTTATTCTGACTCACTTTTCTGAGATTTTTCCCTATAACTGTCAACCTTTAGTATAATGATAGGTTGGTGAGCAAGTAAAAACAAGACTGAATGCCATTTTACAAGCAACAACCTCGTCAACAGAATCAGTCAATGCATATTTTTGCTAGCTAAAAAGTACTCTAACCCCTGTGTCTATACTGTTTGATACTAGCCCGGGAATACTAGAGTCATTATTTAAGCTAACAAGCGTGGATAAAGTGGTGAATCAGAAACCTCTTTTCCATGAAATTTTTGCATTTGGAGATAAATTGTGCTTTTCTTCCCAAGATAAAGAAATACAGTGTGAATTCTTGTTATATTTGGGGTGATCAGCCATCACCCGCCATATGCAGCTCTTGTGTGACAGCGATGAGGACCAATTTGGGGGGGGGGCTTTGGGTGCTGAAGCCCCCCGCACTTTGTTAAAAATCATGTAAAATCAGCCGTTTTTTGGCGATTTTAGCCATTAAAAAAAAAGCGCAGTGATTTATAGTGCGCTACGCACAGGCACAACACCTAGGCGTTGATCCACAAGCCTCAGCACACTTTACAGGTTGTCGCTGATCACTACGGCCCACATCATTCCATAAACCATTTAACAACAACACAGGGACTTTGCTGCTTCAAGAGCGCACACCCTTGACTTTCCACAAATAACCATCGCAACCAGGACCAGCTCCCCGAGTTTCGTACGGGTTACAACAAGACAATTAGCAGTAAGTTCCTTGTCCAGGGGAATTTCAAGTTAACTCAATTTACACGAGAGCGTACTTTACCACCACTAGGGTTCGAACCTGTAACCTCTCACACCATATTCGAACGCCTTATCGATTGAGCTAACTTGACTGCTATTAAGCCCCCGCATAATTCAGAAAGAGGGGCTGAGCCCCCCGCAGGAAAAGATCCTGGACATGCCGGTGCAAATAGTGTATCATACATTCAAATTGCCATGAAGTTACAAAGAGAAATCAATATGATTTCAAATCAAATTCAAATTAAATTTGTTTTCATCATAAACAATACAATGAGTCAGTTGTAACACAAAATGAATGGTAAAAGAAACACTATAATGATTTTATATTGATAATTGAAAAATGATTATTTTAAATAGGATTACAAATTTAGCAACCTCAGTGGTTGCTAAATCAGCAAACATTCACAGCACTGATACAATAACCTTGTTGGATTTTGTTGAAATGCAGGAGCTGATTCATTCACAATATTGTGTTGACATTCAAATCTCCGAGTCTCCCATGTCTGGCAAAATCACCCCAGTCTGATCTGGTAAAAATAGAAATGTATAACTCCATTCATTAAATGAAGAGAGATATAGTACCATACAAGTCAAAACATTGCCAGCCAGTTCGAGTTGAAATCCCCACTATAAAAGATGTGCAGGGGCGTCGCTAGAGCAATATGATTCGGGGGGTGTACAGCATGTTTTGCCGATGCAAATATTTTGTGAATTGTAGACCAAATTTTTTAGCCAGGACGGCGCTCAAGAATCTAAAAAGGGTGTGTGTGTGTGTGTGTGGGGGGGGTGTAATGGTCAAAATATTTTTCGACAATTCTTTTAAATTAGTAGCCATATAACATTAACAATAGGCCTATTACGTAACAACAGCATAATTTTGTAACACAATAATCTTTTATATGACTCTTGCAATTTGCCGACAATCACATAGCTTTCACTACTTTTGCCACCAATCACATGGTTTTGACGACAACAGTCAATTTTTGCCGACAAAAATTGTGTATCGGAGGGTGTCACACACCCCATACCCACCCCCTCTAGCGACGCCCCTGAAGATGTGACCATAATCTTGCACACAGGGCCTGATGGAGTCACCCATCCAAGTACACAGGGAAAATATGCCACATAGTGCCAGGTTGGCACTTGCCAACTGATGCCAATGTGGCATTTGCCAGGTTCGCCAAGAAGAATGTGCAAAGTACGCACAACCAGGCATTTGCAGTCACGGGCCAAATTGGCATTTGCCATCAATATCCAGAGTGTCAGAAATCATTGGCATCTGCCAATTGTACCAGGTTGGCAAGTGTCAATCTGGCAGGGGTTGGCATTATCATTTTTGGTGATTTATAGATTTGTATTATTTTTGAACAAAATGAGATTTTAGATGGTTTCAGCGGTGGTTCCCAGTGTTTTAGGCTCCATATTGTTTTGAACATACAAAACATTGCATGATCTTTGTTTTCATTGGTTTTTGTAATTTGAATAAATCAAAACAATGATTTTGTATAAAAATGAGCTATTTCTGATGATTGAATTTCTTTTTCATGTGTTTTTAATTTTATTATTCTAATTTATTTTGGAACAAAAATGCAATTTTGGATGGTTTCCTGTGGTGGTTCGGGGTTAGGCTCCAGGTCGTTTTGATAATAATTATGAATTTGCAGGTTTGTACTTTGATGTGTTTTTGTTATTTTTCAAGATTTAAATTATAATGGAACAAAAACAAAATGCATTTTTGGATGGTTTCCTATGGTGGTTCCCGATGTTTTCGGTTCCGTGTTGTTTTGATAGTAATTGTGCATTGGTTGATTTGTGCTTTCATATGTTTTTGTTACTTTGCAAGATTTAAATTATTTTGGAACATTGGATGCATGTTTGGATGGTTTCCTGTGGTGGTTCCCGGTGTTTCGGCTCCGTGTTGTTTTGATAGTAGGCCTACTGGTGCATTGGTAGTTTGGGCTCTCTCATTTGCAAGAATTAGGCCTAAATTATTTTGGAACAACAATGTATTGTTAGATGATTTCCTGTCCTGGTTCACGGTGTTTTCGGCTCCATTTATGCATTTGTGTTCAGTCGTGAGCTCCCTCAAATGCTGTTGTATGTGAAAGAGCTCTAATGACAAATTATCATACCAAACCAGTAAATGTGCACGTCATAAAAAAAAAGTAGATTTAAGATTATTCAGATGAAAAATTAGTGTGTGTTTCAGTCAAAAGTAAGAAGAAAGCGCCATTATTAAACTTAATTTTTGTTTGCAATTTGAATAACACAATCTTAAAAATCACAATGAAAGATAAAACGGTTTTGTACACAATACCACGGAAATGGTGTACATATTGGCGTAAATCAACCGGGAGGTTGACAAGTATTGGCGAAGATTAAATTAAATGAGTTTTGAAATTTTCAAAATTTTTTTAAAAATTTTGTTTACTTTTTTATGGCTTGAAGAACTGAATCACGTATTACGCAGCCCACCACTGCGCATGGCGCAGGCGCCACATAAAGTTCATTCTTGGCGTACCGGTAGCGTAATTTTATCGCAATCGCGGATAAGCCAAGTTGATTGATCGGTGACGCAAAATCACGCATACGAGAAATGCATTATTTACGATCTGCATCATTTTCTAGCTCGGAAGGCGCGCGCGCAAAAGGCTATCTCCTGAAGATAGCATTGCGGGCCTAAAGCAACAGAAAACATTTCACGCATTTGAAAAACATCTCTTGTTAGGAAAGTTTGTTTTTGATGTGTTTTGTTTGTTTGTTTTTCCACTATCTACTCAAGATAGCGGGTTTTTTTATAATAAAATAGGCCTAAGAAAGTAAGAAAGGTTGACAATATTTTGTTATATACCATTTAAAACTGTATGAACTAATTTTTAAAAAAAATATAGAATTTACGGTGTGATTTGCAAATCATTATAGGCCCTTTGCGACATCACGAATCATGCAAATGCTGTCAAAAAAACGCGCTCAAATCCTACTTACGGCCTGCATCATTTTGTCGGCACTGCAAAGCGGCTTTACGGGCTTAATAAAACAACGCATGAAAATATTTCACAAATTTAGAAAAGCGTCTGTTAGGAAAGTTTGTTTGATGTTTTTTGTTTGTTTATTATTATTTGTCTGCTTGTTAGTTTTTCCGCTATCTACTCAAGTAAAATACAAAGAAATTGAGAAAGGTTGAATATATTTTGTCAGGCCTATCTACTGGTGATAGCATTATAAAACCTAATGAAATAATACAAAAAAAGAGGAAATTATAAGACTTAGCATGAGACGAGTCAGAAAGATAATTTGATATGTTTTTGTATATTTCATGTTTGTTTGTCTGTTTTTTGTTTTTTATCTACTCAAGATACCATTTACAGTGCGATTTGCAAATCACCCGTTGCGACATGCATCTGTGAACACGCGCGAGCCCACTTACGGCCTGCATCATTTACGATCTGCAGCATTTTCTCGGAAGGCGCTCGCGCAAACGGCTATCTTCTGAAGATAACATTGCGGGCCTAATAAAGCAACAGAAAATATTTCACACAGTTAGAAAACATCTGTTAGGAAAGGTTGTTTTTGAGAGTTTTTTTTTGTTTGTTTGTTTATTCCGCTATCTACTAAAGATTTTTTTTTTGTTGATAAATTACAAAGAAAGTAGGCCTAAGTAAGAAAGGTTGACAATATTTTGTTATCTACTGATGATACCATTTGGAATTGTATGAACCAACAATTTCTTGTTTGTTTGTTATCTACTCAAGGTAGAATTTACGGTGTGATTTTGCGGAACCAAGCATCATCTGCACAAAAAAAACCCGCTCAAAGTCTATTTACGGCCAGAAAATATTTCACAAATTTAGAAAACGTCTATCAGGAAAGTTTGTTTTGATGTTTTTTTTTTTTTTATTTATTTATTTGTTTGCTTGTTAGTTTTTCCGCAAGTAAAATACAAAAAAATTGAGAAAGGTTGTTCGTTAGGCCTATCTACTGGTGATAGCATTTTTAAACCTAATGAAATAATACAAAAAAAGAGGAAATTATAAGACTTAAAAAAAGATAATTTGGTATATTATTGTATTTTCCATGTTTGTTTGTCTGTTTTTTATTTGTTTGATTTTTACCTACAAAATGAATTTTGACAATTTTTGTTCTGTACATCATAACAAAAAAAACACTCTTTCCAAAATTTTTTAGTTTTTGATATTAGCCTTATTTTTTGAGATATTGACCATAGGCCTATAAAGCATCAAAATGTACTTTTTAAAATTCACAAACGCCTATTTGCACAAAATGATGCCTAAAATTGGAAATAGACTAAAATATAAGAAAATGAGAAAAACGTTTCTTAAGTCGATCATGCGTTTTATGATGAGCACAATTGCTTAATAAATGCTGTATTCATTGAGTTATCGTGTACCTAAATCGTCATTTTACCGAGAAAATGAACATTGAAATAAAGGCAGTTGAAGTTTAAAGTCGTCACATTTTGCACTTTGATCAAAGATCACAGGAGAATCGGCATTTCTCGTCTTTCTTCCTTACATTACGTGAACATCGAGTAAATCCACAGCCCCTTGAGAAGTTTGGGCGAAATCTTTTCATATCTTGATGTTAAAATCGGGGAGAGAACTTGAAAAAAAATCACAGTAGCTAAAAGCGGGCCCTTTGACCGCAAGGTTTTTTGAAATCAGTGCTTCCGTGGTGCTTCCATAAGATGCGCGCGTATGCAGATAATCGTTATGCGTATCGCGTAGCGTATCCGCATGCGTTAACAAATTGCGCGACTACAAAACGCGATGTGTTGTTCCTCGCGTGTACCCCGATGGTACCATTTTCTTGTTTGTCTGGGGATGGTAGGCCTACAACAAAGATTTCCTTTCCTTCTAAATTGCGGAAACAAGTGGAATAGTGAAATAAAATCCATAAAATAGAACAGTTAGAGTTAACAAATCTGGATTATTTTTTCTTGTATTTATGAAAAACATAACAAAGTAAATACATTTCAAAAAACTCAATTTCGCGAAAGAAACAGTGTCTACGCCCCATTCCAGAAAAATACAGAACTAATTTTTTTGCGATTAAAGAAATATTATCCTGTTTTGGCAAATGAAACATAGCTAAATCCTAATCCTTTAGTTAGTCCTAACTGGAGATAAAAGAAAAAGTTCACTATTTCACTAATATCTTGAAAAAGAGCCAAAAACATGCATTTTCGGCATGTTTTCTGACAACCAGTCACGAAAATCACAAACTTGGAACAAATCTAAGCATTTAAAATCTTCAGTATATGCGAAATTTTGATCTAATTTTCACTTTTTTTGTGTTACTTTAATAAATGGTTGCTTTATATAAGAATGATGTCTTTTCAAAAATTAGAAGGCATAAAATGTTATTATTCTTAGTTCAAGTCTTTGGGCTTGATTATCACAACATCGGAAAACACCCTAAAACGCATGTTTTTGGCCCTTATTTTCAAAAAGTGGCTAGATATCAAAATTTGACTTTTATTACTAGGATAATGTTTTTTTTTATTCAAAAAAATTAGTTCTGTATTTTTCTGGAATGGCCCGGGAGTAGAGTAGGCCTACACAGCCACGTTAAACTCGTACTCGTATGATAAGCATATTTCAGCAGCTCAATGATCTAAAGGTTTAAAAGCACGATAGGAATGAAAAGGGGTGTTCTTATGTCAGTTTGTTACAATTTCAACTATTATGAAATTATCAAAATAGAATAGCTAAATTATTTGAAAAGTACATGCTGGTGACTGTTTTCAGGAATATACATGGCGTAGGTTAAAATAAATGTTAGGGTAAATGTCAGCAAAAAATATAAAACTTTCTTCAGAACTTATACTAGCAGCTGTAGATTGCGGTTATTTGAAAATGACTATATAGGCCTTGGCCTACCCGGCACCTAGTCAACACAAAAGTTGACAACCATGAGAGTTACCAAATTGAAATTGCGCGGAAAAGGGGTTATTTTTTTACCAGCAGCAAGGACTAGCCTGAATCCTTCTGGCCTCTAATGGCGGCGCCTTTTACTTACCCACAATCTTTCACATTGCCTCAGGGCATTGCCTTAACCTGATGACCGTGCGTAGTTGTTGAAAGACTGAAGGATCCAGTCTAAGCAAGGATCGTGAAATATGGTGTAGGGTCTATTTAATGTGTTGACCTCGAATTTGCATGAAAAAGGGGGGTAAATTTGATGAAAAATCATTGCAAAGGGGATCTTTGAAAGATTTGGTTACTCTCGTGGTTGTCAACCTTTGTGTTGAGGGGGGGCTACATAGGCCTATTTCTTTTACAACCATGAGTAAGATGAGTCGAGTAGACCTACCGTTTGATGGTTAATATTTCAACAGCAGTTTCATTATTGGTGTTATTCGACATAATCATTTTTTCGTTTGTCGTACATTATTTTTGTAAAATCAGTTGATTTTGAGAAAATCAGATTTCAAAGTTAATTTAGCTTTATTCCGTGTTAATTTATGTACAAAGCGAAATAAATAAAAATTGACACAAAAGCGATGTCGTATACATTTTACAATTTTTAAACTGTTGAACTTTTGTATCACTAAATTGAATATATTATGACGGTTATGACAATGTCAGGTTTCCAAAGATTACATGTAAATAATACATGTAGAACAAAGGACTCGTTGACTTGAAATTGTAGAGGGAAATTTAAATGCAAATAGAAATGGTGCTGGTGCAATATCACTCGTAATTGAGAACAGAATTTTTCACAAATAATAGGAAACATAACCTACTACCCTGTTACAGCTTGCTACATAAAATTATTTAAATGTCGGTAAGTATTTAATTTTAATTTTATTCATTTATCAATTCATCTTATTTTCATTTTTAAATAAACATGCATAATTTATTTTGAACTAAAAGCGTCTGAGGGCAGTTGAGTGATCAAACCGTTGTAGAACAGAATATTTGATTAAAATACTCATGTGTGCAACATCGTTTTTGGTGTGTTTTCTAAGAATGTATTTTTCGTCCAAACCATTAGAGGTAAAGACATGATTTTATCACCAATAATAGAAAACATACTATCCTGTTACAGCCTACAAACACAAATTATTTAAATGTCGGTAAGTATTTTATTTTAATTTTTGAAGTTGGGTACAGTTCATTTTAAATCACCCTGTATTTTAAGATTATAGCCTATACACGCCCTTAATGCCCTTATAATAAATAATGCCCTTATAATAAATAATGCCACTTAATAAAATACAACGTATTTTTTCTATCGAGATCTTGCACGAACCCAGCAAACACAAATTATTAAAAAACATTTTTTTAACATTTGTTTTACATATCTAATAGAAAACCTAAATTAATTTATTACCGATTTTGACAAAATACTTTTATTATAATCAATGTTTTGTTTATGAATAAAAATACGCCGTATTGATATTGACAGTAAGCCGATATGATTTGTGAAAATGTTAGAAAAGCGTATACAACAATATTTAATTTAAGGCACCGTTAGTAGGCCTTTTAAAAATATTATGAAACGTTTCATGATTTTTCTGGAAAGTATTTAATTAAACCCACCAAAATTAGTTTTACGCCTACTTATACACGTTGCTTGTCTGGGGCGATATACGTTTTCTAAATTTGTGAAATATTTTCTTCTATGATTTTTTTAAGATATTAGTTCATACGGTTTCAAATGGTATCATCAGTAGATAACAAAATATTGTCAACCTTTCTTACTTTCTTAGACCTTAGGCCTATTTTATTTTAAAAAACTACTATCTTGAGTAGATAGCGGAAAAACAAACAAACAAAACACATCAAAAACAAACTTTCCTAACAACAGATGTTTTTCAAATGTGTGAAATATTTTCTGGCCGTAAATAGGCATTGAGCGCGTTTTTTGGACAGCAGATGATGCTTGGTGTCGCACAGGGCCTATAATGATTTGCAAATCACACCGTAAATTCTACCTTGAGTAGATAACAAACAAACAAGAAATTGGTTCATACGGTTCCAAATGGTATCATCAGTAGATAGCAAAATATTGTCAACCTTTCTTACTTACTTTCTTTGTAATTTATCAAAAAAAAATATATCTTTAGTAGATAACGGAATAAACAAACAAACAAACAAACAAACTAACAAACAAAAAACCCTCAAAAACAACCTTTCCTAACAGATGTTTTCTAAATGTGTGAAATATTTTCTGTTGCTTTATTAGGCCCGCAATGTTATCTTCAGAAGATAGCCGTTTATGCGTTCGAGAAAATGATGCAGATCGTAAATGATGCAGGCCGTAAGTGGGCTCAAATGCGTGTTCACAGATGCATGTCGCAACGGGTGATTTGCAAATCGCACTGTAAATGGTATCTTGAGTAGATAAAAAACAAACAAAAAACACAAAAAAAACAGACAAACAAACATGAAATATACAAAAACATATCAAATTTTCTTTTTGACTCGTCTCATGCTAAGTCGTATAATTTCCTTTTTTTTGTATTATTTCATTAGGTTTTATAATGCTATCATCAGTAGATATGCCTGACAAAATATATTCAACCTTTCTCAATTTCTTTGTATTTTACTTGAGTAGATAGCGGAAAAACTAACAAGCAGGCAAATAATAATAAACAAACAAAAACATCAAAACAAACTTTCCTAACAGACGTTTTCTAAATTTGTGAAATATTTTCTGCGTTGTTTTATTAAGCCCGTAAAGCCGTTTGCGATTGCCGACAAAATGATGCAGGCCGTAAGTAGGATTTGAGCGCGTTTTTTGACAGCATATGCATGATTCGTGATGTCGCAAAGGGCCTATAATGATTTGCAAATCACACCGTAAATTCTACCTTGAGTAGATAACAAACAAACAAGCAAGCAAACAAACAACAAACATGTAGTACAAAAAATATACCAAATGAAATTTCCGACTTCTTTGATTTTTTTTAAAAATTAGTTCATACGGTTTCAAATGGTAGATAACAAAATATTGTCAACCTTTCTTACTTTCTTAGGCCTATTTTATTATTAAAAAAACCGCTATCTTGAGTAGATAGTGGAAAAACAAACAAACAAAAGACATCAAAAACAAACTTTCCTAACAACAGATGTTTGTCAAATGTGTGAAATGTTTTCTGTTGCTTTATTAGGCCCGCAATGCTATCTTCAGAAGATAGTCATTTCTTGTAGCGCCTTCGAGCTAGAAAATGATGCAGATCGTAAATAATGCATTTCTCAAATGCGTGATTTTGCGTCACCGATCAATCAACTTGGCTTATCCGCGATTGCGATAAAATTACTCGCCGGTACGCGCAATGAACTTTGCGTGGCGCTCTGCGCCATGCGAGTGGTGGGCTGCGTAATACGCGATTCAGTTCTTCAAGCCATAAAAAAGTAAACAAAATTTAAAAAAGACTGAAAATTTCAAAACTCATTTAATTTAATCTTCGCCAATACTTGTCAACCTCCCGGTTAATTTTCGCCAATATGTACACCATTTCCGTGGTATTGTGTACAAAACCGTTTTATCTTTCATTGTGATTTTTAAGATTGTCTTATTTAAATTGCACACAAAAAATTAAGTTTAATAATGGCGTTTCTTCTTACTTTTGACTGAAACACACACTAATTTTTCATCTGAATAATCTTAAATCTACTTTTTTTTGCGACGTGCACATTTACTGGTTTGGTATGATAATTTGTCATTAGAGCTCTTTCACATACAACAGCATTTGAGGGAGCTCACGACTGAACACAAATGCATAAATGGAGCCGAAAACACCGTGAACCAGGACAGGAAATCATCTAACAATACATTGTTGTTCCAAAATAATTTAGGCCTAATTCTTGCAAATGAGAGAGCCCAAACTACCAATGCACCAGTAGGCCTACTATCAAAACAACACGGAGCGAAACACGGGAACCACCACAGGAAACCATCCAAAAATGCATTCAATGTTCCAAAATAATTTAAATCTTGCAAAGTAACAAAAACATATGAAAGCACAAATCAACCAATGCACAATTACTATCAAAACAACACGGAACCGAAAACATCGGGAACCACCATAGGAAACCATCCAAAAATGCATTGTTGTTTTTTTTCCATTATAATTTAAATCTTGAAAATTAACAAAAACACATCAAAGCACCAACCTGCAAACTCATAATTATTACCAAACCGACCTGGAGCCTAACCCCGGGAACCACCACAGGAAACCATCCAAAATTGCATTTTTGTTCCAAAATAAATTAGGATAATAAAATTAAAAACACATGAAAAAGAAATTCAATCATCAGAAATAGCTCATTTTTATACAAAATCATTGTTTTGATTTATTCAAATTACAAAAACCAATGAAAACAAAGATCATGCAATGTTTTGTATGTTCAAAACAATATGGAGCCTAAAACACTGGGAACCACCGCTGGAAACCATCTAAAAATCTCATTTTTGTTCAAAAATAATACAAATCTATAAATCACCAAAAATGATAATGCCAACCCCTGCCAGATTGACACTTGCCAACCTGGTACAATTGGCAGATGCCAATGATTTCTGACACTCTGGATATTGATGGCAAATGCCAATTTGGCCCGTGGCTGCAAATGCCTGGTTGTGCGTGCCTTGCACATTCTTCTTGGCGAACCTGGCAAATGCCACATTGGCATCAGTTGGCAAGTGCCAACCTGGCACTATGTGGCATATTTTCCCTGTGTAACCCCATTTGAAATTCACACTCCCTGTGTGGGAGATTAAGGTCATGTCTTCCACATAAGTTGTATGGATTTCAACTGGAATAGCCTAATGCACTCCTCAAGTATTAATCCAGGAAAGTAGGAGGATGTGAAAATTGGAATAGTTATCATATTTGTTCCATTTAACACCTATGCATCTCCTTGTCAGTCCTTGACCATGTGTCTGATTTAGAGATTATAAAACTTTTGTACTGGCCGAGTGAACAGGCTCCGACTCATAATCAAAAGGTTACGGGGTTCGATCCCCGGCGACGCCATCATGTTGTGCCCTTGAGTAAGGCACTTTATCTCGATTACTCCTTTCTACTCAGGTGTATAACTGGGTACCAGCATTCTTAAATGCTGGGAAGGTAACAGACTCGCTGTGGAGGAGGTGTAGCGATCCCCCTATAGCACCATTACATGGAGGAGTCTGGCCCAATCGCCAATGAAAGAGAGATGGGCACTCCGATCACTGTTTACAGGATCGTCTCCTTTACCTTTACCTTACTCGACCCCTTTGATATAGCACATAACAAGGCCTGTAGGCAGGATTTTTTGCAGGAGTGATGAATTTCCAAAATGTGGACCTTTCCTCTCCCACCCCCCAAAAATAAATTGCATGCATGCAAAAAGTGGACTTTACCCCTGCACACAAACTTTTGGTTTTTTTTCTTCAAATAGTGGTTCCCTTTTCCTTCCTTCTTTTTAATTTGGACTTTTTACCCTGAATAGTGGACTCCCTCTTTGCTTACAGGCCTAATAAAACCAGCTTACACTTTATTTCATAGGATGAGGATGAGTGAATTACAAAAATAGTGCACATAATGGGTGGTTCCGCATCAGTCGTAGATAAAGCAAATAAGATGCGACTGAAAGTGGGTGTAGATATTGATGCGCTTCCTCCGCTATATCATTTATGTCAGACTGGATAATATTCTTATCTTGCTAAAAATGGTTACATAACCTATTTTCAGGAATTCAACGCATGAAGCCATCATCAAGTCCATTTCCTTTCAGGCCTTCAAATTAGCTGTCCAATCCCACATCATTTTGCCAGTATCCTTAAATAATTTCCTTGATGTTTTTCTTTTGCTTCTTTCATCTGTTTGGGATATTTTTATACCTTTTAGTGTTTTTATTTATTCCCTTACGTCATTATTGGATTTCACCTGGTGTTTTGCTGAATGCAGATGCTATTTGTGCTCAAAATGTGAGTTCCATGACTACAAGTGCCAAAGTGTTATATGTGGGCTAGGTTGAGACCCAGGTTTGAGAACATGTCATTGTTCCTGTCATAGACATAGGCCAACATATCAAATTGATAATTTAAATCTAGTGAACTGGACTTACTATTTTATGACTGGCGACGTTTCACATCCTATCCTGGATGCTTCCCCAAGCCGTGATAGGATGTGAAATGTCACCAGTCATAAAATAGTAAGTCCAGTTGACTAGATTTTAAATTATCAATTTGATATTTTATATACTTGGATGACTGAGAATATGCACAAATATAGACCAGCATGTAAATAATTGGACAAAGAGATACCATTTTCAATTGATGAGTTGACTGATACCCATTACTTTTTGTCAAATGGGCCATTGGCTCAGCAGTGGCAGAAATGAAGGTGTATGGTATGGAGCTTGACTCCCTTGGTTCCTGTCGAGGGTTAGGATTAGGGTTAACAGGAGGGTAAAGCTCACACTAAAACCAAAGTGGCTTGACTCCTGTGGTTCCTGTTGAGGGTTAGGATTAGGGTTACTAGGAGGTAAAGCTCCTACTGAAACCAAAGTGGCTTGACTTGTGTGGTTCCTGTTGAGGGTTAGGAGTAAAGCTCACACTGAAACCAAAGTTACTTGACTCCCTTGATTCCTGTTGAGGGTTAGGTTTAGGTTACCAGGAGGTAAAGCTCCCACTGAAACCAAAGTGGCTTTCAGGGTTAGGATTAGGGTTACCAGGAGGTAAAGTTCCCACTGAAACCAAAGTGACTTGCCTCCTTTGGTTCCTGTTGAGGGTTAGGATTAGGGTTACTAGGAGGTAAAAGTTCCGCTGGAGCCAAAGTTGCTTGACTCTCTTGGTTCCTGTCGAGGGTTAGGATTAGGGTTAACAGGAGGGTAAAGCTCACACTAAAACCAAAGTGGCTTGACTCCTGTGGTTCCTGTTGAGGGTTAGGATTAGGGTTACTAGGAGGTAAAGCTCCTACTGAAACCAAAGTGGCTTGACTTGTGTGGTTCCTGTTGAGGGTTAGGAGTAAAGCTCACACTGAAACCAAGGTTACTTGACTCCCTTGATTCCTGTTGAGGGTTAGGTTTAGATTATTTTTTTTTTTAGGTTACCAGGAGGTAAAGCTCCCACTGAAACCAAAGTGGCTTTCAGGGTTAGGATTAGGGTTACCAGGAGGTAAAGTTCCCACTGAAACCAAAGTGACTTGCCTCCTTTGGTTCCTGTTGAGGGTTAGGATTAGGGTTACTAGGAGGTAAAAGTTCCGCTGGAGCCAAAGTTGCTTGACTCTCTTGGTTCCTGTTGAGGGCTAGGATTAAGGATTATACCTTGAGGTGAAGCCTCCACTGAAACTGAAGTGTCTAGGATGACCAGATATGATAGCAAGAAAATGTTTCCTGATTATTGGTATAATCTGAAATTTATCATTTCATAACTTTCTTTTCATGTAAATTGTTGTGGGCCAGTTCAATTTAGAATTTTATAAATACCGTAGTAAGTAAATATAGCAGGGGTGTAGATTTGTTGAAGAAAGTGGGTGGATGATGTAGAGAAAGGTGGAAGTGCACAGTACTCTAGCCGCAGAGCAAAGTGCAAGCCTAGTGGCATGGTGTCCCCTGATGGGGCCAAGTGGGAAGCCTCTAGAAGTCTTTGGCATTTACAGAAGCTGAGATGCAGACATTTTACCAATACTGTGATAGGAATCACAACATTATGTATACATTAAAAATTGCCCAATATACACTATATCAAAAAAAGTTGCCGTTCAAAAATGAAGTGATTTTACCCCATAATATGAAGTATTCTGCTGTTGGAGATGACAGGGTGAGTGACAATTGTCCCCTATCTCCTTTGGGAACCTTTACATTAATATGTCCAGGTCATCAGTCTGAGACCTGTATCTGATAGAGACAGGCAGGGTAATTGACTGGTGTACCCTGAAGACCTTGTACAGGTTATTGCTACACTTGTTATTCTGCACTTGCTACTCCCTCTTGTGATTTCTTGTCATACTGAATTTCCTCTCTCAATGGATTGCTTACAAGACATCTTGAATTGTACAGTGTGTTTCAAAATTATCTGATTGCAATCAGTGGACTGCTTAGTGTTTACAAGACATGATTCCTACAGTGTGTTTCAAACTTAATTGGTTGCAACATGTTTTCTAAACATGTACATAGTATGTATATTTTAACTGGAAAAGAAAGCTTGAGGGAGGGTGTCCGGGACCAAAGCACTCAACCCACCGCACTGCCCTAACCCTAAATCCTAACCCTAACCCTATTATTATTTTGTGCTCTCTTGCACGAAGGATAAACCCAAGTTGCAGTAGACTGAGTGAACTGACAACAGGGTATAGTATAACATGGACTTGATAATACTAACATCTTCAAGAATGTGTATTCAGCCACACCCGGCCATGGTTTTCAATCTCACAAATTGAGATATACAAACCACAAACATCAGAACCTCAGGGCATTGCATTTAAAGATTTCCAGTGGAGAGCCTATCCAACTGTGACACACAGATCTACAGGGACTGCTGATGAATCCTAAATAGTCCTGATCACTTCCTCTGTGTGTCAGCAGCCATACCAATACATTTTGCTTGGCAAACTGTAATGTTGGTAGTCATTTTATTGTTGCAACTGGCTGTAGTGAATTAAACAAAATCAAGGCACTGTTCAGCATTTATTGCTTCCTTGTGTTTAGTCACTCAATGAACAGTGCTGTCACCCTGGATCAATTGATTAAAATTACAGTATGTTTCACAACAAATTGCATCTAAAATGTAACTACAGATTTCAGTGTTACTCCGGGAGTATCAATACTACTGTACTATTGAGGCGACCATTGCCTGCAATGTTCAACAAAATCAGGTCGTTGAGTCTAAAAACATCTGCTGATGTAACTGCCAATTTTCATTTCATAGTATGTAGCAATGTGTAGGATCATCTCGGTCGCATGATGTCACTTGTGCAAGTTCACTGCATCGCCGCCTTGGGTTTTGTGGTGTGAAGGGGTGCACTTACTGTTGCACTCAATGGGTAAAATCACAAAACATGCCTTAAAATAATAGCCCTATGTGAAACAATTTCAACCAAAAGTATGATTTTTGTACCAAGGAATTAATAATTACAAAAGAACAGGCTTATTAGTATTTTCAATGCACAGAAAATTGACTGGAACTGAAAGGCCCTGTATAAACCAATAGGGATTTCAAGAGGGTGTCCTCTTTGACAGAGGTGAGAAATGGTTAAGTGCAGGAAAGTTGGGAAAGACACTGGTAAGTATTATATACCTCATATATAGATTCCTCTCATCTGATTGGTTAAAAGTGGAGTCATTAAAATAGCTGTGCCCCCTTTTTCTATCAAGATGACGTCATACAACAACTGTGCCCCTGCACAGTTGATTCTATGCCCGGAAAATAATTGGATATTCGCAACCCGAATACACAGATCGCTTCGTATACATTGCGCACCCACTATACGGCCGGCGTTGATTACGAGTGTTGAGACTATCGCGGTCACAGTTCGCAATGAATTTGACCTCTCCTTGCTTGACGACGATCTTTCACCGCCGCCGTAGTGAGTGCAGTGATTGTTTACAAAATGTTACATGTCAAGGATTTATACCTGCCAAATGTCACTTTTTAGACAAATTACTACGATCTGGAGACTCGGCAGTGTGTGATGTTAGCACAGAAAGCGGTAGGGTTGTTTTAGATTATGACATCGGTAGATATCGGTCCAAATTCTGCACCCTTGCTCTTGCATGCACTGTCATGCTGTGTGCATTTAAGCCTAAAGGCCTATGCAGTTAAAAAGCTTGTAGGCCTTGTCAGTCAGGAAATCTTTTAACCAATCAAATGAGAAGAATCTATATTATTCGGTATATAAAACAAATATTGACTGCTTAATATTAGGGGCACAGTTTAAAATTATAGGCCCTCGTGTGATGTCAAAACCATGACTATGCCTCAGCTTCGCTTCGGGCATAGTCATGGTTTTGACATCACCTCGGGCCTATAATTTTAACTGTGCCCCTCATAGCAGTCAATATTTGTATACTATAATACATGTAGATGGAACAACCCAGACTGAGAGAATACTGGTTCAAATCTCTTGCTTAAACCAAGTGATAACAATGATGATATTGCATGGGTCAGTGACCACAGTGTTGCTACCTTTTATCTCTGTCTCAATCTTAACAAAAGGTCATGTTTAATGACGCCTTTACCAAATCTACTCAGGAACTGGAAATTGTGTTTTGGTATTATGGATGTCTACTGATTAAACTGGATTGAACTTATTGAATTAGTAGTCTGCGGTTAGCAGGAAATTTATGGTTAGGTTACATTAATGTTAAAAAAACAGTTTATGATTTCTAGATTTTTGTTTATAATTTGATAAACAAGAATTAGTGTGCACTTTTGCACGGTGTTAATGTTGCAATCATATGTATTTTCTTCAAATATATTCCTAAATATAAAAATGTGTACATGCATGGTTAATTGCTGTCAAACAAAGATGCAAATGTGGAGATTGGATTATGAACTCCCTCTCTCTTGACCCAGGCTGACAGTAACATTGCTCACATTATTTGTTGTGAATTTCCTTCAGCTTTTCATTCTTCTTTATCTTCAATTCTGTTTCTTTTCTTTCCATATACTACATGCTTTCCATACATGTCAGCATGCATATAATGGGCTTTTTTTAGCTTGTCTTATGTATTTTGCTTGAGCCTGGTCCCATCGGAGACCTAATTGTGTCTCTGCACGGAGTGGCCGTTTAAACAAACAAACTGCAGGTGCATGTTCAACCATGTATCTTCCATGTTCTTTTTGTATGCGCAATGGACTAGAAACACCAAGAAAATGTATTTGAGCCTTATATGTCTCCCATTGATATAATACTTAATAGTTTGATACTAGATTGATATCCGTACAGCCTTTCCAAATATGGACAGTCACACTCAGGAAGAATCCACATCAAAGGAAGCATCAGTCAGTTTAACTGGTGGAATGGAAGAAAAATGGGTTCATATTAGGTTACAAAATCTCATGATAGTTTCATAAAAGTGTCATGGACAGCTTTTTGACAAAGGAGACGAGACAACTATTCAATACAGGAGACAAGGTCTGGTGAAGCCTGTAATTCCATGTCAGATGATGCTGGCCAGTTTGGTGCTTTGTATTCAGGAAACAAAAGGTGACAGATGTGTAGCAGGTGGGTGTGTCTGATTTAGGGACACTTTAGGCCAAGGTTTGTCTGGAAAGGAGACATCAGGTAAACCTCAATGGAGCACTTGATGGATTTGCCTATTGTCTGCTTGTGTAGCAGGCCAACCTTTGTCCTATTAAGGGCAAATTATAGGCCAAAATGAATTAAGGTCCCTGGTATTCTTCAAGTTACCTCAATGTGTAGTTGTGCAGGGCAAGCAGGCCAACTTTTGCATCATTGGTTAATCCATTTCCATTATTTCCATAGGCACAAAATAATTTACTTTAGACCTGGTCTAACTATGGAGATTAGTTCTATGGAGAAGGAACTTGTAGATCCTGTTATGGGTAAATACATGTAGCTGAATATTAGATAGCTGCAGTTTAATTGTTGGACTTGATGACTGGTATTCTTCAAGTTATCCTTAATATTATCTGGTCCTGGCAGGCCAAATTTGGTCTCAATTAAGTACAAATTAGACCAAGGTTTGTCTGGTCTTCATGTTACCTCAGGGGTGAGGGTGATGGTCTTGCCTCATTCTCTGGTTGTAGTAGGCCAACTTTGTGTTATAAAAAGGCAAATGAGGACACGGTTTAGCTATTGATTGGATACATTAGAATCCCATGTAAAAGCTATCCTCAATGATCGATGGAGGTGATATATTTGTCTTGTAGTCTGGTGTCTATTTTAGTTACAAATCAAGCCAGGTAGGCTACATGTGCTCACAGATATTCAAGCCAGGTACACATGCTCATAGATATTGGAATGTGTTCCAATATCTGTGATGTGCTACAAGATGCAAGCCTTGAAATCAGATTGGATCTTCTTTTCTACTTCAGAATACATGTAATTCCACAAATCTTTGCTAGGCATTGTGCCAAGGAGGGTTGGAAAGATTGGCATTGGCTGAGTGCCTTCTGATTACCCTTCCTCAAACACCAAGCTAATAAGGATCCAAGGAACTGAGTCATTTGTAGGTTTGCTCTGTTTAAATACAGGAATGTGGGTGTCTTTCTGTCTTCTTGTTAATGTGTAGAAAGTGCTATTTTGTCAATTTTGTGTGTGTGTAGAGACAATCTTTGATAGAGGATGTCCCTATTTTGATCCTTGTTTTCTTGTCAATGTGTAGTCTGTGCTACAGACTGTGTACCTATATTACCCATAGGGAAAGAAACTACTGGAAACCACACACTCTCGGAAACCATCTCAGCTTGTACTCATCACTTCACGCCTTTTCTGGCTTGCTCCACAATAGTCTTTAACAAAGACTAATCAATGTGTAGTGTGCAGTCCCAGGGTAGTATGTCCTGTTTTGTCTACTTGCAGTCAGGTTGTATCTATCTTGTGTAGACAAATTGTGTTAAGTTACCTTTTAATGGAACAAGCTTTGATAGGAGACTTCCCATCCTTGTAATTTGCTTTAGAGTATGGACTATTTCCACTAGATTAACCTCATTTGAAATTAATTGCCTTAATCATAATCATTCTTACAGGTACAGCTGTTGTAAAATTGGTCAATGTCACTCAATTAATTTGTTTTGGCACTTAATTGCATATTTAATTAAAAACATCAAGTCTTGTGCTTGGTGTGATAATTTAGAATTAGAAGTGGATGAGAGTATAAACATGAGGAGATCACTTCACTGTTTTTCAACATGTAAATCATCTGTGTACAAAAAGAAACAAGTTAAATGGTTGTTTTTCAGTTTTTCATGGCCAGACAATATACTCATGTATAAGTATTTGGCCCTTCAGGTATAAAAAACAGCAAAAATTCAAAAATGTCCGTCCCTTTTCCCCATCATTCACCTAGGGACAGACCTTTCTCCACCTCAATCATGGGATAGGCATCCTACCACAATCAAAAATACTGTATCTTTACTTGGGAGGGCAGCAATTAAGTTACACCTAATAGTTTTTGACAAATTTCAAGCATTCTATTTTGTAAACCCACTTACATCGTAGTGTACAGGTGCAAAAATATAAACGATTTATATTGACTTTTCAGAATTGTCTAATTTCTGTTTCTATCATTACATATGTGTTTATTTTCAGAATGCTGGTCTACCAGGACTCTTCAACGTGCTATCAACCAAGCCAAATTTGAACGTGGTAAGTAAATTATGAACAGCTTTGTTCCATCACTTGTTAAAATAATTTCAGGGGTTTTCATTTTGTAACATTTGGATCCTTTGAGGGGAAAAGGTCTTAACACAAAAACAATAAAACAAAATAGTAAATATTCTCAGTCAACCAGTCGTTAATTAAGTTTGCAATTAAATCATTTCCTGGAACTTAGTTTTACAACATGCTACATTGCATCTGATACCATCAGACTTTATCAGGCAACTGATATGTCACATGACCAGCCCAGATGCAATGTAGGAAGTTGTAAACGCAAGATTTAATTCCAAACTTTGTAACAATAAAACAACTTTAGAAGGCTTGTTTGAAAATTGTACTTACAGTACAAAATGTGAACATTTCCCAATTATGACCTTTCTGAGGACATTTCAACATTTGATTCTGCCATAATATTCTGAAAAATCAGTGCATGCCCAATTAAGTGTTTTATGGGGGCTCAGTCCATCTTCTTTTTTTTTTTGTAAAAGGATGAAAAATCAAGCATATTTGAGGCACATTTCAGCTAATGAGCTCCCAGGGTGGACTTCTAGCCCACAAGCTTGCTGGTTTCTTCTGGGCACAATCCTTATATTCATTGTTTACTGAGGGATGTAAGTTTTCAGGCTTTTGCCTGATTTTAGGCATTTTGTTTGTATGTTTCCTGTACAATAGTTTTAAATACATATTGTCAGGCAGTTTCAGGCATTTCTATCAGTGCTTTCATTGCTTTCGTAATGTTGCAAGTATTATGAGTATCATGTGTACATATGTATTGAGTATTAAAAACATTGACACATAGATTGAATTATTGTGGCTTATCAAAGGGCAAGTGATATGTAATATCACAGGTCTGTATGTTTTGACAATTGCTGCTGATAAATGTATAAATATACAGAATCCACCAACAGAAGATAGAGCTATGATGATAGTGGCATGTGTTAATTCCAGAGGTTAGGAAACTTTATTTTTGTTGAAGAAAAAAAATCAACATGTGAATTGAAATGTTGCAGTTGTTCAGCTGTAGCCAGTCTCTAATAATGCATAGGAAATTGAAGTAAAGGGAACATCCTCTAAACGAAAGTCTTTTTGTTAGGGGGGTCAAACAGTCCAATTACTGCTCACATTAAACCCAGTTTTAACCACCGTTTATCAGTGGGAGTTGGTAGCCTAATGGATAGAGCGTCCGTCTAGAGATCGGAAGGTTGTGGGTTTAAATCCCATGCCAGCACATTCCTTGCTTTTTTTTCTAGTTGGGTTGTGTGGCGTGCGGGATTTGTCTTTATTTGTTGTCTTGTAACACTTTGGGTTGGTAAACTCAAACTGTTCTTTCTTTCTTATTAATTATATTCCGTTTCCTCTTGTAGTGAGCAATCATTCCCCATTGTGTTTATATATTCTTGTGCAGGGCCAGGATGCATATCCCCATTACCTACTTAAATTGTATTATGCTGGGGAAACAATTAAGCATCAGTAATGATCTCCTGTACTTGTGTATAATTTGCGTAATATTTGTTTGTATGTATTGTATACCTTGACTGCTCACATTAGACCCAGTTTTAACCGCCGTTTATCAGTGGGAGCTGGTAGCCTAATGAATAGAGTGTCCGTCTAGAGATCGGAAGGTCGTGGGTTCAAATCCCATGCTGGCACATTCCTTACTTTTTTTTTCTAGTTGGGTTGTGTGCCGGTCGGGATTTGTGTTTATTTGTTGTCTTGTTTAATTGTAACACTTTGGGTTGGTAAACTGTTCTTTCTTTCTTATTAATTATATTCAGTTTCCTCTTGCAGCGAGCAATCGTTCGACATTGTGTTTACATTTATTGTGCAGGATGCGTAACCCCATTACCTACTTAAAAAGTGCAATTACGTTTGTAGAATCTAGTTAATCATTTCACACTTATGTTTCAGGGAGGTGGTCAGCTTCCTAATGG
Organism: Amphiura filiformis; assembly: GCF_039555335.1. Classification (NCBI taxonomy): domain Eukaryota; kingdom Metazoa; phylum Echinodermata; class Ophiuroidea; order Amphilepidida; family Amphiuridae; genus Amphiura; species Amphiura filiformis. The sequence continues at coordinate 61,851,051 of NC_092636.1, forward strand.
ATTGTTCCCTAATAAAATCCAGTGAAATTTTAATTGAATGATTAATGACATATTTGTGTGTATCATTGTTCTTAATCTATGTATGTTTCATGTTGATTCTTTTTATAACCAGTTGACTACTTATACCACACTCATGCAAGTTGATAGTGGACACATGGAGACCTACATCCGACATTGTGAGCAACCGTGCTGGCCGTGGTAAATGATATGAAATCAAAAATGATGATAGGCTGATCATAATGCAACTCATTGTTAGAGCCCAAGTGCAACATAACCATTATAACCCTAAGGTTGATAGAATTGTGATGCATTTGGGTATTTATGATGGGTGGTGTTATCAGGTATATCACTATAGTCTGTCTCGTCTCAGTTTGAGAGTAATGCTAACGTTGGATTTTGCAGTGGCAGATTTGAATCGCGCACGCTAAGTTGCCGCTAGCCTAATCCCGGGCGTATACACATGCTTAGAAGGGCGATTTGTCTGTATGCTGGTAATGCACCCACTAAATGAACTGATTCCATTCTAGCACTGCGAAATCTAACATGGCATTACTCTAAACTTGAGACGAGACACTATAGACACTATAGACAGACAACAGCTTGGATCTTCCTGGTGTACCCAAAAAGCTCCCACACATGTCAGATACCGAATGAATCACAAATTTTAAGGGATGCCGGAAAGATCCAGGTTATTGCAGCGGCTACAGTAGGGATTTCCATGTAGCACTCCCTGTCAGGTCCGATTGTTTCACCAAGACTTAAAATCTTGAATTTGATTAAACAGGGCTTATTGTTTGGTAAATCAGACTTAAGATCCATTGTAGTCTTCATGAAACAGGCCCTGGTCTGTGTGTGATGAAATGGATTTTGACAATAAGTGATGTGTAGAAATCCTGTTAGCTCATCATTTTCTAATCAAAACTGAGATCCAGCATGATGAATGTTATATGCACAACACATACATAATATTGACACCAAATGAGGCCTTAAGAATGTGCAACCAAGGACCACTAATTATGATCTATCTAAACAAGGACTTCAAAATTGAATTGAAGGGAAGCAGAACTTTATGCCTTTGATAAGCAATTTGAGTAAGGTGTCTGCATGTACTGATCAGCATAAACTACCATTTTAGAGTCAGTGTCATTTTGATGCTATAATTTGTTCATATCTGATGAGCTTCAATGTTGTTGAAGTAGCTCCAATGTCATCTTTTGATAAACATGGCAGTGAGGCTGAAATGGTCCAAGAACTTGGCATACAGCAGCAGAATTCACCCACTATAATAATCAATATCAATGACAGATAAATTAATGGTAATATAGCCCTGTACTATGTATGAGATGTTTAATTGCTCCAATGTCATCATTTGGTTACATGGCTCTTGACACTGAAATAACACGTGATGATAAATTTATAATCAAATCAATGATAGATAAATTAATGGTGATATAACCATATATATATATAACCATATATATATTATGTATCAGATCTTTGGTGCTGTTACATTGCTCCAATGACATCGTTTTGGCTACATGACTCTTGACATTGAAATGGCCCAAGGACTTGGCACACAGTGGCAGAATCCACCCACTTTGATAATCAAATCAATGATAGAAAAATTTATATTAGTACTAAATATTATATAATTATCAGATATGTAAGTGGTATCCTTAGAGCAGTAGGGTACCATTTCAATTGGCTCTAAAGTATGATTTGATACCAAAGAGCTCTGACTCCACACCATAATTTGGTCCTCATGAGTCACAATCCAATATGGCAGATTTTTCCATGTGGCTAAACTGAGCCTGCACTCTCTTGTCAATCCTCTGTGTTTGATTCACAGTAATAGATTATAGTGATTAGATCTGAATGAATTCTTGAAATACAGTGCAGCAGCAGTAATTGTTTGTGTTGGGAAAACACAGGGAAAAGAAAAGTTTGACAACTAAGTTTAAGTGTCAGAAAGTTGACATGATGACTATGCAATTTTAATATACATGAGGCTGGTATCTGTTTATAAGCACCTGCCTAACTGAAAAGTAAAAACTGAGGAGCATAGGCCATCCTTGCATACGTCAGTGTACAAGTTAATTTGTAAAACCCTCATTCACATGGTGAAAAAGCAGTCTCACCCATTGTTTTTGCAAAGTATTGGAATGAGTCAGTAAAGTCAGTTTGATGTAGGGCCAAATCCACTGTTCTAAACGACCTAGAACTGATCAATCCTTTCTTTTCATAGTTCAATTTTGTAGTTCCATATACACTGTCTTTTGTAAATTTATTTATTTAATATAAGCAACTCGCTTGGTGTGATTATATTTTAGTGATGATCTTGAGACTTAAATGGTCTTGGTCTGGATGTCAGGCCCATATATGATAACTGGGTTGCAGGGTGCAACAGCCCCCCCCCCCCTTCCACACACACATATATATATATATTCCACAAACCCAAAGTTTGAAAGCCTATGCCCTACAGAAACAACTCCTGGCTATAACCCACTGGATGTGACATTTAGCCATTTTGAATACATGCCTCCGAAAGCCAACCTCTTTACCCGCTGCTAGTGTGTACAAGCACATGTCCTAATTTTAGGATCTCTGGTACAAGTATACAAACTGGAACAGGCACAACAACAGTTCACAGAATTTAGAAATCAGTTCAACTTTCCAATGATCACGCACATATAATTATAGTTGATCACATGGTTTAATAAGCAAGGTTGAGATCATCATGTGGCTGATATTTCATTACAGCTGTGATCACTTTTATTCACTGCTTAGTTTACCAGGATTAAAAGCTTCCACAAAACTGTGTTGGTTAAATAGAGAGTCTGAACCAAAGACTGGTGTATGATTAGAGAGATTTGTCTAAAATATCATGTTGTTTTGACAAGTTTGTAATTTATACTGCTGTCTGCCAAGTTTTAGTAATAATCAGTGAGCTTCCTTTTTAATAAATTCAAAATGTAGAGTGATCAGTGATCATATTTTGAAGATTCAATTTTGTAATATTTTTTGTGAATTTAACAAGTCAAGTTCTCTCAGGAAAATTCTACTGCTTGTTTTATGAAGTTCAGCAATAAATTTATTTTTCTGTGGTCTATTTTAATTGTCAACTATAAGTGTCAATGATAAGATAAATAATATGGAGATGAAAAAAAAGCCCCACTCTATGTCCCAACCAACCAAAATTGGTAAACATTTACAAAACCGTTTTCCTGTACAAAGGAATACAGATTCAAATTTCCAAACTTTCTGACTTTTTTTTAAATATCTGATTATTTGGATCTGCAATTCATACTCATATTTCCATAGTGATGAAAATGCTGTTGTTGACAATTCTTCTAAATTAAACATGAATTATAGTAGTAACACTAATAATATGAGGCCTATATTATAATAATGAATTGCTATGGGAATGTACATGTATGTACTAAAAAAAACTTCTTCCCAGTAGAACAGGGTTTCCTTTTTATGCCACCTAAAGACCAATATTATACCTCACCCATAGATTCTTAATTTCTGATTACTTGAAAATGGGTCACCTGGCATATCAGAGAAACTCTTTTCTAAATGTTTTAAACAACTCAGTGAAATATATAGTCTGATATTGGTGATAAATAGTGCAGTGATTGCCCAATGTATTGTCTATAATTGTAGACAGCGCTCCTTAAGTGATTAATTAAGTTGATTTAATTTTTAACTCTTCATATGAACAGTTTAATACTATGCAAGAGAATAATCCGAGTTGAAATCTGTACTAAGCTGCATTTAATGCAATTTCCTAATAATTAGACATGTTTGATAATCATTTGTTTGTTTGTATGTTTGTGTGGGTATTTGTTTATTTGTATGAAAGTAAATCATGGTACAAATTTGTAATGAAATGTCATCCAGGAACATCTAATAATCCAGGCTAATAATACAAGTGTCAAATTTACACATGATACAGTGATTCTTTAAGCGTGACAAGTAAAGTAGATGTTTCAAAGATATTATCATTTATTATTGAATTTGGTTCCTATGATTTACATTGTGATGTTCTTGATGATAACAGTGTTAGTTGAAGCATGTCTTATTATTTTTAAATTTTAATCGAATTATTTTTATGTGCAAATATTGAAAAGATATGTTGTGTCAGTTATAACCACATTTCCAACAATATTTTATTGAGAGGTTTTGAAGTTACAGAGTTAGAAAACTGTATCAGATATAAACAAGTTAAGCATTATATGGCTTTTTTGCTGATGTAAGTAAGTATATTATCGCCCAAAAATGATAATTGCATAAGTCATTATGTTGTGTGAATGCAAGATCAACTATGTGTACAGGTAACAAATAGCTGCCATTTGCATTAAAACATTAACATATTCCTATGAATTGATGCACTATTCAAGTACTTCCCCCCATCCTATCCCAGGAAATGTGGGGCACTGGGGAATGTAAGCTGGGGTTACATATTGATTAAGTGGTTGGTGCGCCCCAGTAGTGCAGGCCTGCAGTGTATTGTAATCTCAGTCCCGACATTGCAAATGGTAGAAACAATCGGATTGTGGGGGCATGTAATGCCTACCCAGGGGTCAGTAATATACTTCAATGTGATTAGTCCGAATATTACAACCCCATCATTTCCCTACATATCCCAGGATGGGGAAGAGAAGTATTGAATGGTATAATGAAATACAAACGGTCCAAGTAAATGTTTACAAGTTCACATAAGATTGCATTTGCAGTATGAAATGAGTTGATGCAATTGCTGTTTATTCCATGAGCAGTGCACTACTGGTCAAATTATCAGCCTCTTAGGGAACTATTTTGGTTGGTTACAAGGAGGCTTATATCATGTATTGAGCCAATTAGAGATTGGTAAAAGTAGTCAGTAGGGCTTAAAGGGGTTAAGCTTCAAATTGCCTAGAGATCTACAAGCTCTATTTAGATGGGTTACTCACATGATTATATCATTTAATTAACCAATCATAGAGACTGTAAGGAAGGCAGTAGTGCCCTTTGTGTTAAAATGGTGATGATGTTGAAGAGAGGTGTTGATAGTTTGTTTGAATCACGTTATGTCATATTGCCTTCTTATTGGCATAGCAACTAGACTCATCTCAAACATTATCCAGTAATGGTGGCATGGGCATATTTGCTAATTTTTCAACTTATATTTTGATATGACAATGTAAATGTATGTATAAGAGGATCTAGATGAACATTGTGATTTGTGGTTATGGAACCACTCTTTTTATTGAAATATATAATGAAATAATATGTAAATTTGGATTAGATTTAATATAGATATACCAATTCAAGAAACCAAGTGCAATTATTTGAAGGAAATACTTTACTATTAACGTAACCTGGCATATTTAAGAATTTTTGTAAAATTATAAAAGGTTTTAAAAATTCAATATGATGGAGCATTTACCTAGCGTGAAGCAATGATGTCGGAAAATATCACATAATACACTGATCGTAAGATATTTGTTTCATGTATAAACAGAAATGTGTCTTTATTGCAGTTTAGGGAGAGAGAAAGTTTTATCTTAAGTCTTCCAGCTTAGAACTGATAATTGTGGCACTTCAAATTGGTGGTGGTTGTTATTATTATTATAATTATTTGTGAATTATTGATACATAATACCTCTTTTTGTATATTGTCACAAATTTTATGATTTTTATAAAATGTGTGTGACTTTAATATTGGATTATTATTATTATGTAAATTTTGTATTGAATTTTTAATAAAACTGCAAATTTTGAAATCTTAAATATTATTGTTTCAGTGTGATTTGAATGTAAGGGTTTTTGATCTGTGGCTATATTCATTATCAAAACTGAGGTACATTGTTTCTAAGGATTTTCCTCATATCATTAACATATCGACAGTTGAGCCAGTAAGCCTTAACTCACAAAATAATCCTTTGTGAGTTCAGGCTTTCTGACTCTCAACCCTCGATATAAATGAATTCGTCCTAAATAGTGAAAGTGATTACCTGTATAAGTAAAGCAATCTCCCTTAATTTTGACCCATCAAAAGAATTAGAAATTTGCCCATATTGTTCTTCTCATTGCAAGAATAACCTTAAGAAGAGCTATTCAAAGAACAAATGTGTGTAATTAATTTGAAACTAACACTTAAACATGACACACTTCCATTCTTTGTCAGCGGATAAACTGAGTAACTGTTAGGATTCCACTTTAGTTCTATACAGGAAACCTGTATGAAAATGACTACCAAATCATAAATGAAGCATGCAGGTGCGTATCTGATACAGACATCGTAACTTCTATTTCCCTGAATTTGTTTCAATATATTGAAAGTCTTACATTGCTGCATGTTTTTTCTTGAAGCAGAGCAGTCAAAGGGCAGATCCTAGGGCAGATATCGGTGTCTCAGGAAGGTTATTCCTGTTGTCGACAACACCGAAGAGTAATTTTGTGGTACCTTCTTTTTTGGTACAGAAAGCATTGAAGTGTCTTACTCCTGGATTCCCCCAAAGAGTACGTGCGAACCATGTATTCCAGAATCCTTGTGCTCAAGAAATGGTGTTCAAGAAACTGAATGGAGTCACATTCCCCAAAATGATGGTGATCCTTGGTTTAAGTTGACTAACTTTATACCATTGAAATGCCTAACTTGTTAGTGTAAGTTTTGAAGCTATGTTTGAGTTAGATGATAACAAGTAAATGTTTTTGTATTTCAATAGTAGCCTACAATGTAGATACTAGTTCTTTTTGTCAATATCCACATCCACATTGTCAATTTTCAAGAAATGCTTACAATAATAAAATCCCACATCTGATGTCACAAGGAAACAAAATGCGTAAAACGATTAATTTGTGCACATTGATAACTTTCCTAAGGTTTCAAAGTTAGGCTATATGTGATGAAAGAACCCTGGAATTGTATTGTCTGTTGTATCACATTCACATTAAATATGAATGCACACCAGACAGGTCTAATTAATTACTTTGCCAATATCAATTAGGAATAGCACTGAGGCGTGTGAGATAAAATTATTTGAGATAGGCCTACTATTATTAATTTTATTGTTATGATTATTGTTACTTTTATTTTTGGTTTGTTTTAGATAGAAAACGAGATTTTAAACTTCTATAAATATGAACCTCTCTTTATAACCAATACGCGCATATAAATAGAAGTTATTATAAGAAATATCACTAATTAAAATTACTATATATTTAATGCCTCAGCATCCGGTTGCAATTTGATATAATGCCTTACACGATTTACGATAACTGTCATGTTTTACGGTTTCTGATGATACCTGCCAATAAAAAGCTATTTAACCTACATGTACAAACAAACGCAACCGAGCTGATTTCGGTATTATGATATGTCAGTCAATTGTCGTTTCGACAGTATTTTTGTGGGACATCAGAGCACATCAGACATATCGAATTGCATTCTGAATACGAAGAATGTCCTGATAATATCAAATAATTTTGAAATTCGCGATATAATACACATTTTATGGCAAATTTGATATTTTGATATTTTTGATATTTAAAAGTCCTCGAAGTAAACTTTATAAATCTACTGATATGTTTGATGCGCTCTCATGTTCCACACAAAATACTGTCGAAACGTTCACACCAGAGCCAGAAAAACCAGAGCCCTTAAGGGCTGGGGTATGAACGGTTGGACAGTATTTATTTTGGGACATTAGAGCACATCAGACATATCGAATTGCATTCTGAATACGAAGACTGTCATTCTGATATCAAATAATTTTGATTTTTGAAATTCGCAATTTAATACACATTTTATGGCAAATCATTAAAATTGATATTTTTCATATTTGAGAATTACTACACCCCTGCCCAATTTTGAGCCTATTTTTGCATATTTCTCAAAGATTATAGCGCATTGGTGACAAGTAAGATATGTATATTATAGGGGCAAGGACTACAACTACTGCACTGGAAATTTTATTTCAGCACAGACAACAGTAGCGGAGTTACAGTCAAAAATGAGGGAAAACCATTATTTGATCAATAAATCAAAAACTACTTGCCTTGAGTTGCCGAATTTTCGGTGCAGTAGTTGTCGTCTTTGCCCCTATAATATACATATCTTACTTGTATCAAATGCGCTATAATTTTTGAGAAAAATGCAAAAATAGGCACCAAATTGGCCAGGGGTGTGGTACCCCCTTAACAGTACTTAAAGTAAACTTTATAAATCTGATGATTTATACTAAAAGTGTATGTAGGTGGGATGAAAAGCCGACGATCAATTGAAAATTTTGACCTTTCGTATTGAAGATATGGATTTTTTTTCCCAAAACACCAAAAAAATTTGGTCTTTTGGGAAAAAAATCCATATCTTCAATATGAAAGGTCAAAATTTTCAATTGACCGTCGGCTTTTCCTCTCTGCTATATACACATTAAGAATATATCATTAGATTTATATAATTTACTTTGAGGACTGTTATATATCAAAAATATCAAATTTTTATAATTTGTCATAAAATTTGTATTATATTGTGATTTTAAAAAATGAAAATTATTTGATATCAGAAAGACATGCTTCGTATTCAGAATGCAATTCGATAGGTCTGAGGTGCTCTCATGTCCCACAAAAAATACTGTCGAAACGCAATAAACGCTCATTTTGGATCCCTGCATTCTGAATACGAAGCATGTCTTTCTGATATCAAATAATTTTCATTTTTTGAAAATCACAATATAATACAAATTTTATAACAAATTATAAAAATTAGATATTTTTCAAATTTTGATATATAACAGTCCTCGAAGTAAATTATATAAATCTAATGATATATTCTTAAAGTGTATGTAGCAGGGAGGAAAAGCCGACGGTCAATTGAAAATGTTGACCTTTCATATTGAAGATATAGATTTTTTTCCCAAAAAGACCTAATTTTATTTTGGTGTTTTGGGGAAAAAATCCATATCTTCAATACGAAAGGTCAAAATTTTCAATTGATCGTCGGCATTTCATCCCACCTACATACACGTTAAGTATAAATCATCAGATTTATAAAGTTTACTTCGAGTACTGTTAAATATCAAAAATATCAATTTTTAATGATTTGCCGTAAAATGTGTATTAAATTGCGAATTTCAAAAACCAAAATTATTTGATATCAGAATGACATTCTTCGTATTCAGAATGCAATTCGATATGTCTGATGTGCTCTAATGTCCTAAAATAAATACTGTCCAAACGTTCATACCCCAGCCCTTAAGCAGATCAACAAATGTCTAAAGATCGGTACAGGCCTGCATGAACAAAAGATCCAATTATATGTTGAAGCCAAATTTGCTATCAACAACAGCAAAATAGCCTAAATCGTGATTTCAGCAACTTTGTATTTCAGTAATCTGAAAAGTATTCGTGTCAAAATTTAGCTCAAGCATCCGAAGCTTAACACCAATGCAAAGTCACCGGATTTAAATCATTAATCCTTTTAGATTTACCTAATTGATAAGCTTATGATTAGGAATATAACCCCATCAGATTGTGTGGTCTTTGGTTCCGCCTTGGAGTTGTACCTTTGAAAATAATAAGGGCATTATTTTTAGTAAAAACTGCACACACAACCTACGTACCATTTCTTATTTTGCTTTCTTAATCCTGATTATTTCTTAATCGGTGACGGATAACCCAGTAAACCCCCCGCGTTTATCCTAGCACATATTATTCAACTAGGCCTGAAACTCAGGTTCAACCTGGTACTCAATGATGAATAGCTTAAATCCTAGGCCGAGTTGTAGGCCTAAACCTATATAGGTTCCATCGGCAGAAAATCTATCATCAAGTTTATCATGAGGCCCAAGTGTGTGTAAATCCTTGATGACAACAAAGCTCATCGTAAGTTATGTTGTTTGGCTCAAGGAAACGATTTGATTACAACTAAGTGGTGAACTTCAACCTGACATAATTACAGTCATCATAGGGACACAAGGTGACAAATCGATCAAGGGCCAAGGATTAAGGGTGACAAACAGATGAGGCATGGGGAGTGCATGGGGATTGATAAATTCATCACCCCATGCGTGCATCAGAGGTGTTTATGTCACATCCCTGTTTGGAGCAACATTTGTATGAGTGTGGAAAAGACCCACAGAAAAGTTTGAATTTTGTTTTGAATATGTCAACTGAACAGCTGAAAGGATGTCAAGTCCTGCAGAAACGCGATCATGATAATAATGAAGTTTGACATCACAAAAATCACCCTTTTGACGATTTCACCTATAGGTGCGGAACTCACTGAAAGGAATCTCCTGTATTCAACGCGAGTGCTTTATGATTATGAGCCTAGCCAGAAGCATTTTTTCCTGAATTCGGCGATTAGCTATTAATCTTGACCTAATTGATTTGTAATTTTAGGGACTTTTCCAAATTGGAAAAGAGATTGACCATACATCTGTGGATACAAATTGCTAATAACATGGATAAAGTATAAACAGTTTGTGCTTTTTAAATCCATTTGGTGGTACTACTATTGTTGCTAACAGACACTTTCACCCGCACTTTTATAAAGCCAACAAAGATTCAGATGCTTTTGACAAAAATTGGCAATCAAAATGTTGGACTATCAATTATATTGAACAACTTCCCCTTTTGCAGGTTGGATAACCAGGTAACCCCGATATGTCGTCATCTCGCTTATTTGAAATCCTACACAATAAAACACATGTACTGAAAGAGATGTTCCTGTTAAGATAAAGCTGATATATCATAAAATGAACAGGGATGACAAAAGGATGATGAGGCAAGGACGTAACCAGGCGGTGGTAGGCAATTCCTCGATAGCGCCGAAGCCTTCTGTTCTGAACGACTAGACAGATTAGTGTAGATGGCCCTCGATCGGGGATGTACTTTTTTGTTTTCGGCTTTTTGTTAACCAAAAGAAGTTGATAAAATTTCTTGAATCTGCTATATTAATACTTATATTGAATAAGTTGGTACATCTCAATTTTGTCCAGGCTGCCCACCTGTGGTTATTGTCTCCATGTCTCTCTCAAAATTCGACAGGTAATCGAACTCATCTCTCACACTGTCTTTGCACTGTCGACAGGCAAGTCTATTAATCCTGGTTCATTATTAGAAACCTACAAGGCAGTGGCTGACATTGGAAATGCTAGAAGATCAAATTCAAATTGACTAATCCAGCTATCAGTTGTCGATTTGGTAGGGTTTGGTAGTAAGGCTGAACACCTGACTGAGTGAGTGATGCAAACAGGGGCCCATAACTTTTTAGGAAAACATGTCAGCGCATTTGACCATGAAATGGTAAAGATTATGGAACTCTTGTCTTACAATCCTTGAGTCAGGATGCATGACTGTGCTGAGTGCGTGACCAACGGCAGGTGTTGAATGGGTTTCACACAGGTATTATCGACAGGCTTAACAGGTTGGTTGACATCAAATCGACAAAACTTGTTGACCTTCCTCAAGTTCCTGTGCTAATGTCTTCTTGTAGGTTTCAATTGGTCTCTTCGTTGTGGGTCAGTCGCAGTCCAAATATATGAAAGGAAGGACAATGGTTTACCAAAGAACAAGACGATCGGTTGATCAATTCCAAATTTAGAAATTGATGACATACGGTAGTTTTTAATTTAACCTGTTATTTACAGCAATTAAGTGGGTCAAAGGGGATCAAAAATGAGTCAAGCCCATCCTTTATTATAATGCTGTATCAATTTGTGAGCCCGGTTTGTGAGTGGGTATTGTGTAAAAGGTGAAATCAGGGAAGTGCGTAAAATTGACCAATGTAACCAAAAACTTCTGAACTTTGTTGATCATGTTATAAATACCATTGCATTGTTCGCTTCTGCTTCAACTTTCGACCTACAACTTGTATCAAAATTCTGATTAGTTAATGAAAATTGTCAAAATTCGACTCCTTAGAAAAGAAACAAATATGCAATGGTAGGTAAAAGATCCTGTATAAACAGTAATCGGAGTGCCCATCTCTCTTTCATTGGCGATTGGGCCAAACTCCTCCATGTAATGTTGCTATAGGGGGATCGCTACACCTCCTCCACAGCGAGTCTGTTACCGTCCCAGCATTTAAGAATGCCGGTACCCATTTATACACCTGGGTGGAGAGGAGTAATGGAGATAAAGTGTCTTACTCAAGGGCACAACACGATGGCGTCGCCGGGGCTCGAACCCGCAACCTTCCGATGAGTCGGAGCTCGTTCCGCTCGGCCACCGTGCTCCCAATATGCAATAGTGTCTTGACAAACCTTTAACAACAGTGTCTTGCAAAATGAAATCGTCTTTAACAATGAAAAACGCACAGAAAATTAAAAGACGCAACCAAACACACCTTTGCTACTTCCGGCGGATAATATTCCTTGGTCTAAGGTTTAACCAGAAGACACTAAATCAAGATGTGTCTCAAGACTGCCTTCAAATGACACGTCTTCGATTTGAGACATGTCTTGCGTGGAGACATGGCTTCGAATGAACTTCGCATGCCTTTGTGTCTTTGTGCACGTGACCCCTATATAGACACAAAATATAATGGCCTCTCTTCTATATGGCTTCACAGAGCTTGTCTTAGATTTTGTCTTTAGTCAAGACGTTTGCTTTTTCTGATGCAAGACAATGTTGCTAAGACACTGCCGTAGAGATTCGCCTAATGACGCATATACCCCCCCCCCCCCATGTATACCATGATGATGAGTACGGATACGAGAAGAAGTATGACACTGGAAAGCGACACCCCCAGGCCGGAATGTGTCTCAAATGAGAATGGGGAAGAGATGCCAGATTGTTAAACATTGTTAAAGCCATTTGGAGGTGCCGAAGTCGATGGTTTCGTGGACATTGACGAAACCTCTGGAAAACAACTTTAAACTCGGAACTTGGAACGTGAGAACAATGAACCAAGGAAAATGGAACATTCTGACCAGAGAAATTGACAGAAACGATCTTAATCTTGTAGGAATATCCGAAATGAGATGGACAGGAAAGGGCCTCTTCACCACACTCAACAATCATGTAGTTTACTGCTCTGGAAAGGACACCAGAAGATAACATGGCCATAGCGAATTCAGATGTTGCCGGCCAGATGTGTCCTTGGGTACAATCCGGTTAATGGGAGAATTGTCATCATTCGCCTACAAGGAACACTAATGGTTCAAGCCTATGCACCTACCTCAACATCATCACCTCAAGAAGAAATCAAGACCTTCTATGATGATCTCCAGAAGGCGATAGATGACATCAACAAGAGAGACATAACCATCGTCACAGGAGATTTCAATGCGAAAATTGGAGGGAAATGTACCAACAGTAATGTGATGGGATGGAAACTTTTGGTTTAGAAGACCAAAACGAAAGAGGAGAAATGCTAGTTGATTTCTGCCAGGAAAACCATCTAACCATCCTTCAGGCAACATCCAAGGAGGCTCTACACATGGTCATCACCAGATCATACCATAAGAAACCAAATCGATTACATCCTGGTCCAGAAGAGATGGCGATCTAGTTTCATGGCTGCAAAGACCTACCCAGGAGCAGATTGTGGATCAGACCGCCAACTGCTTGTATCAACCATGAAGTTGACGCTAAGAAGAATCAAGCGTACAAAAAACGAACAAAATACAACGTAACCAAGATCAACCAAAATTATTGGAAGATGATCCTGAACAGCCTACACCAGAGGAACTGTGGGAAGAAATCAAGCATGCAGTAATAGATTCAGCACATAAGACACTGCCAAAACGTAAGAGTAAGAAAAGGCCATGGCTTACAGAAGAAGTTTTCAACCTTGCTGACCAAAGAAGGAAGGTCAAGGAAACGGGATTTGATAAGGATGACCATCGCCAAGAATACCGTGATCTGAGTGGGAGGATCCAGAAGCAGAAAGGACAAAACGGGTTTCATCAAGCAGAAGTATGCCGAGGTAGAAAGGAACAGTGTAAATAATAACACCAGCTAGACATGCGCAGAAACATCAAGCTACTGACCAGCAAACCAACGACCCGGCTCAATGTTGTGAAGGACGAACATGACAACATCTTTACAGAGGAAGAAGAGATTAAAACAAGATGGAAACAGTATTGTGAGAAGCTATATGCTTCACAGGAAGAAAGTACTCGATCTGAAGAAACAGACCAGGAGAACTATGATAATGATCCAGACATGAATGAGGTTGAAGAAGCCATAAAGAAACTCAGGAAAGGCAAATCACCTGGGACTGATAATATAAAGGCAGAATTGCTCAAAGAGAGTGATGTGGAAGGAGTTACCATCATCCATAGACCACGTAATACGATCTGGAGAAGCAGGGAACACAAGAGAACATGGAGAATGTGTCAACTATCGTACACTCATCTCCCATCAGCAAGGTATATTGCTTCATATCATTGAAGAAAGTACTCCATCTGAAGAAACAGACCAGTTGAACTATGATAATGATCCATACATGATCCAGGTTGAAGAAGCCATAAAGAAACTCAGAAAAGGCAAATCACCTGGGACTGATAATATAAAGGCAGAATTGCTCAAAGAGAGTGATGTGGAAGGAGTTACCATCATCCATAGACCACGTAATACGATCTGGAGAAGCAAAGAATGGCAGTGTTTCTCCCTTTACCAAAGAAAGGTGACACCAGAGAATGTGTCAACTATCGTACAATACCTCTCATCTCCCATCAGCAAGGTATATTACTTCATATCATTGCTGAGCGAATTCGGAACCATCTAGAAAGAGAGTTACCACCAGAACAGGCAGGTTTCAGGAAAGGAAGAGGAACAAGAAATCAGATCGGCAACCTGCAGAGGATCCTAATGGAGAAAAACATGGAGTTGCAGCAACCTCTGTTTCCATGCTTAATAGACTACTCCAAGGCATTTGTTGTGTCCATCATGGCAAGTTATGGCTCATCATGAAGGAAATGGGATTCTCTGCACATGTGGTGAAATTGATAAAATCTTTGTACCAAGGACAGAAAGCCACAGTAAGAACTGAGTGTGGCGACTCAGACTGGTTTACAATTGGCCAAGGAGTACGTCAGGGATGTATTTTATTACCCTATCTTTTTAACATAATGCAGAGTGTATTATGAGATTTGCACTTGATGGATACTACGGAATGGTTTCAATCGGAGGAAGACGAATAAAATAACCTTAGGTACGCTGATTACACCACCCTCATTACAATAACAGCAACTGAACTTCGATTCGAGACATAATAAACAGGTTAATGGAAGCTAGTGAGGAATATGGACAGTTCCTTAATGTCAAAAAGACAAAGGTTATTATTTGTGGAGGGAAAGCAGATCAGCGGTTAAAGGATGATGGAGAGGACATAGAGGATCACTCGTTGTTGACGAAGGAGGCAGCGGTCAAGAAATCAAAAGACGCATGGTCATGGCAAGAACATCTGCTATTGCTCTTAACAACATTTGGAAAGACAGAGGAGTTTCTATAGCAACCAAAATAAGCATCATGAATTCCCTGGTCTTTCCAATTGCTATATACATGATATATGGCTCTGAAACAGGCTGTCAGAAGGGCAGACAGATCTAGGATTCAAGCTTTTGAGATGTGGTGCTGGCGAAAGATGCTGAGAATTTCATGGAAAGATCACAAAACAAATGAATTTGTTAGAAGTCAACTTGGTGAGCATGTCAAATATACAGTGTGTCAGATTGCAGTACTTTGGTCTTATCTCAAGAAGAAATGGTGACATCTTGGAGAAGATATTCAGGGTCGAGTTGAAGGACTTCGCAGAAGAGGCAGACAGAAGCTTCGTTGGACAGATGGAATCAAAGAATCCACTGGACTATCCCTTACGAATGTTTAATGTCTTGCATTGGACAGGCAGAGTTGGATCAACAATTCAACATCATCAAAATGGTCACCGAGTCAGTCATGTCACTATGTATACACATAGCAAAGTTCTTTAAACGGGCCGCGATACAACCACTTCCGTTCATATAATGACGTCATCAGTCTGTTGCATTGGAAATCAATGCTTCGCTTCGAACGCTGACAAGGGCCGTGCGAGCAACACAATTGGTCTTTTTTCAGGAAAAATACGAATAACAAATTGCAACAAGTATCAACTTGTAATGTAATAATTATTTTCTTTCAATGGCGTTAAACTTGTTCGGCAATATGCCCTTTGATATTGTTTGAATTTTCAGAGGAGGGCGCTCTCTATGTGTACGTAGAATTTGCCCTAATTATGTGCGCCATTAAGCGAATCTTTACGGTATTTGAATAAAGCCTGCTTTATGAAAAATCTTAACCCGGGGGAAGGGGGACTAAAATGTTGAAGCATAATTATTGTTTTGTTCGTGCTAAAACATTTCTTGCACTTTTGGAAGAAGATGAACGTTGGTATCTTGTTTCTCCTTGACTTGTGTCCACATCTACATGATCTATGTCAATTAAGTTTGACGGGAACTCCGTCTCGTCTGCTTTTTCATCAATGCATATGGAGCAGAAGGAGCAAGCAACCAAATGAACAGATGAATCACTTCACATTTAGTCTCGTATTTAGCCATGAACTTACTTGATAACGACGTGACACCTGTACAGCAATTTGCACGTCATCTCAACTGATCATCAATGTCAATTAAGAAGTGCCACAGGTATGGCCATCAATTTGTAGAATAACCTTAAAATTGAATGAATAACTCAATTGAACCTGCATGGATGCAAAGATCCGTTATGAGTCCAAGTCATAACAGGAAACAAGTTTATCTGACTTTTAATGGAAATAAATTATAAAGAATCTTATTAAGGTGATTGAAGGATAAAACCTGTACACAAGCAGACACACCCAGAAGTCAGGGTTGAAATAATTTAAATCGGACTGCTCCATTTGAAATCTTTATTGCATCGCAACATTTGTTTAGTGCAACTGCGATGTGATACGGTCTAAGTAGAGGCCTGTTCGGGAGGCAAAAACCCCAACAAAATGTGTGGGATTGGGATTGAAGCCCGGAGATCGAAGAATCAGAAGATACAGAGATTCGGAGCCTACTTGGACTGATGCCGCGCATTGGACTGCTGTTTTAAACCACCAAACGGACAGTCGTGATAGCCCTAGTGTTTAAATATTTTGTTGATAGCATTTATATAGGCCTATACATTCACATTGTCTACACTGCATAACATCGGGAATAACATCTGCTATGACACAAATCTCTCCCTCTCATCTTGTTAACAAACTTGTATCTGAAGAGAAAGTGAAGACAGACAAACGTAATTAATTATTATCTATTCCTAGTGTGTGTGGTTGCCCATCTTGTAATTATGTGGCCACTAAACAGGGCCTACTTAATACCTGTCACTCTGTACTGGATCTTATCATTTAACAGATCCCTAATTAACTAATGACTAGACCTAATTAGTTGACCAAGCCCACTTTCACCATGTTCACCTGTCTCATTACTCAACACACGTGTGTATATTTTAGGTTCATCATCGGTAAAGGGTCATTCAGGTCAGTGAAAATTAACTAATTTGTTACCAAAAAGTTTAGATTATGAATGAGTGTAAACAGACATGTGTCCATCAAAAGTTGACAGATTGTTACTGGAATACAAACAGCAAATAAATACAGCGGATAATGAGGGAGGGGGAATGCTGTAAAAAATATTCTTTCCATCGCACTTCGGATATAGCAATTATCAATTTGGATATTTTGCATACGCAGGAATATTTTAAACGGCAAAGTTACAATAATTAGGTTATAAAAAAACGTTTAAGATGTCAACCAATCAGTGGCGTGCCTGGATTTTTGTCCGGGCGTGGGGGAAAAGAAAAAACAAATTACCCAGTGAGCAAATTTACTGTGATATCTGCAGGGCCGGATTTACCTTTTGGGGGACCAGGGCCAGGCCAAAATTTGGAGGCCCCCAAACACACCGTGATGAAGGCATGTGCACTGAAGTGGCCAAGACTAGATTTTACTAGTACATTCGCGCGCGAAATGCGCGGACAAATTTAAAATTTAGACTATTTTAGCCCAAATTGAAGCTGAATTTTGCTATATAACAGGCCAGTGCGCGCGAAGCGCGCAAAATTTTGCAAGCTTTGGCAATAATGTCTTGTCTGAAGACACGATCTGAGACTGAATTGAGACATGACTATCAAGCAAGTCACAACTCTAATCAGAAGACACACAATCAACAGTACTCTGTTGAGTTCTAAACACGGGGGGTCTTCAAAAATATTTGTACGGGGATGTGCCACGCATACTTTTGGAGGCTGACTTAACACTGATTTCACTATCTAATCAAGTGTTACTCCTAACAGCCTAATGTACTGCCAAATGACATGCATTGTGTTGCATATGTTTGGAATGAGATTTCAAACTGTTTTAGAGTGAACAGTTTTAACCGGAAAGGACTTGTCCCTAATTTGGGACGTTAAAAGATTGAAAAACAATGAAAATCAATCCTTCCTACTGAAAATTCAATCGAAAAAGATTTGCCCCTAACTTTAATCGCTAAAAGATTGTAAAAGATTGAGAATCACTCCTTTTGATTGAAAAAAAAATATACAGTCGAAAACGATTTGTCCCTAATTCGGGACGGCGAGATTGAAAATGCAATCTTTTTGATTGAATATTCAATCGGGCAATTTAAGAGAGACAACTTTTCAACAAAAAGCACCCAAAAAACACCAAAATTTGCCCTAATTTGGGTGATTTTAAGGGCACTTTTGCCATTGGTCGTCACTGAAAACCCACCATCGATATACCAAAATCACTGAAATGTGCAAAGGTACCCCTTTAACCGTCGTACATCCCAGTATACCTTCAACCAGGGAGAGACCCCCCCCATGAAACCTATTGACAGCACGTGACTACGGGTTATTACTGTTCATTATGTTTAGGAAACCCCTGTCTGCTGAGGTGGTAAACCATGACAACCCACTTCCTATAATATGATTTCGTTTACAATGTTTGTATATCAAAACACATTGTTATTATATTGTAAACAAAATGAGTTATATTTCCGAGGTTGGGATTGTTCAGAACTTTAGCCTATATTACGTTTTTGCACTTTTCACATTATACATAGGTAAAATGACACCAATTTAAAGGCGATTGTAGAAAATACGTTACAAAAAACTCTGCTGCTATTATGTTTCGGTAGGATTCCAGGTATGCACTTAACATCATGACATACAAATGTAGTCACAGAGATTTGGATGAAATGTTTGCTTAAAAAAATCCCTTTAAAACGGGATGGACCGGGACAGTATTGATTCCATGTGAAGTATGAATAATGCTTTTGATATATTATTTTCTTTGATAGTATTTGATGGCAAGAGATGGTCTGAAATTATATTTGGGACATAAAATATAATGATGTACGTGTAATTGATGATAAATTAAAGAAATCATTCTGCAAACATATCGATAATCTTCCTTTAATATTCTGCAAGTTGCGCAATTACCTGCGGTCAGTTGATGTTATTGTTTTGAAATTAGAATATACAATTACAAGTATTGTTCAAGTAATTATCTATGCTGTATCGTTTTATGGATAAACATTTTTAGGTCCTAGCTATAATATGGGCATAATTTATAAATGTAGGCCTATAGTTAAGAAATAAAGGGTAATGCATGATCCTTTACACGAAAATAATGTGTCCGAGGCAGTAAAAATGTAAATAAGGAACAGTTTGCCATATCTCAGGTGGTTTGTTACCTTGGTAACATGGCAAAGAAGATCGAATTCCATTGAGCCCTGTTGACCTTGATTTTGTGATGTTAC
Organism: Amphiura filiformis; assembly: GCF_039555335.1. Taxonomy (NCBI): domain Eukaryota; kingdom Metazoa; phylum Echinodermata; class Ophiuroidea; order Amphilepidida; family Amphiuridae; genus Amphiura; species Amphiura filiformis. The sequence goes on from NC_092636.1 coordinate 61,870,811, forward strand.
TTATGTGTAACAAAACATCCAAAACAATGCAACTTTTCGCGTTTTGATTTATTTTGCCAAAGGAACAATTGAGACTTGATTAAAATTGGAGGATATTTCCATTGTAAACGACTGTGGGCCCCAAAGAAGTTTATGTCGGAGACTGGTCAACCTATACTTTTTTTTAATCCTTATGATGAGAGCAAGATATTGGTATTTTAACAAGATTCGACCAACTTTGAAACTTTGCTATTTGCTTAGTATTAAAATGATAGATTAATTGTTAAAACTGTAACATGTGCCATGTCATCTTGTGATCGGGCTCGTGCTTCATAATTTACAAACATCTGACTACTTTCAACAAGCACTTTGATTAAATACCCATATCCGCTTGACAACCTTAAAATGTACCACACATACAATTTTGTTTTAGGTGTTCTATTCAAACGTTGAAATACGTTAATGGATATGCATGTCTAATTGATAACAAAACCAACAAATACAGCAATCAGAAACAAAATTATAAACAAGAAAGTGAAATAAACAAAAGAAACCTAAACAAGCTGAACTCCATTTGGTTGTTTGAGGAACAGGGGCTAAATTAACAACAACAACAGCAGCAACAAACAAACCAACAAACACCCAAACAAACAACAATGTACTCAAAAATTAAAAGTAACAAAAGACATTTATCAGTTCATCCATAATAGCTCTCTAAAATTCAACAATTGAAATATTGTGGGCCACCCTATATAATTCTAAAAATATTATAGTGAATTCTGGATAATTTTAAATTGTTTATATTTAGGCTAGAAGGGGAAACCGGTTTTCCTTTCCTGAGAAAGTTTTCCTTTATTATTAAGCAAAATGTATCAATGATTAATTTTGACTCCATTTGTAGCTATTTATCCCGGCTATTATTATGCGGATGAAATACTTGCAACAGATGACGCAAAAAATGTCAGAATGAGTATTTATATTATATTAACGCATGTATTATGTATTCTATTGTTTTCAAATAGAAAATTACAGGTCAAAATACATTAACAATGGAACAGAACAAAATTGTTGCATATATAAAATTCAAGTGATATGACAGTAAAATAAAAATGTCTAATCATAATATTAAGTAATTAATATTCATATTTCTATATCTTCAAAGTAGATTTTCTCCTATTTCATATTTTACCGAAAATGCGCTTTCAAAAGAATGTGGATTCAAAACTACACTACAAATTTGGCCGAAATCATCTGGAGTTGTTACGATATCTAACTTTAAAACATGTTTAATTTCAGTTTTCCAACTCTTTATATATGGGCAGCTTCCACAAAATTCAGGTGGGGCAAATCACATATTCACATACGACACCCCTCAAAAGTTAGGAAGTTTTCTAAAATAAGACCAAAATCACAAACATTTCATTTGACACCTCGACCAACTTCCTGTGATGTTTTATTACAGAGCTATACATTTTTTCAAATATTTTCTTTGGCGCGCTAATCAAATATGCAAATTAGATTATTATTTTTGAGTACTTTTCATTTGAGATACACTCATTGCCCAACGTTTTAAGTTCCTGTAATGTTTAATGCCAATCCTTCCCCTTATTTGTACCTTAAGTTGTCCTTTTTGTTTTTGCAAACGGTAGTTGTTTCAAAAGCTTATTTCTCTCTGGTCAGACAATATCCACAATGTCATATTTGTCAATATTGCAGGTTACTGGTCAATGCACTGTAATCCACTCCTAAACGTGTTGAGAGGTAGGGGCCGTGACTTGGCCATGCACGATTACCCTATTATCCTACTGGATTGCCCTGCCATCCCTAAGGGTTACCCACCCGTTCCCGGTGGGTTCAGTTTGTATTTAAAGGTAGGACGTATGACCGTTCCAGGATTTGAAAATGACCCCTATTTCACGGGGAATCGAGGACATTTGCAGCAATTTTACCCCCTATTTTGCGCGAAATCAAGGAAAATTTGCCCCCAAATACCTCCCCTATTTTTATCATTTCGAGGACGCATTTTCATTTCACCCCCTTATCACAAGGAATCGAGGACATTTTTCCGAAATAAATACCCCTATTTTTACCATTTCAAGGACGCTTTTGAATTTCCTCCCTATTTCACGGGGAAATGAGGACAATAACGAAAACTGTAGCGGTAAAACGCGGACGAAAGTCCTAGAAATACACCCTATTTTTCATTTCAAGGACAATTTTGCTCCAAAACACCCCTAATTTGAAAAATCGCGAACAATTTTGTCCTCGAAAATTCCGCGGACATTTCTTGAAAAGTACCCCTAATTGGAACCATCATGCGTACACATTGTCAGTGAAGACTGAACCCACCGGGCACCCGTTCTAGTGCTTTGTCCCCTTAAGACCTCGGGCTATCCCTTAACAGGTTACTTTCTAATGAGGGTGCAAGTGGTTGCTTCGAAAGTTCATCTTCTTATTTTTCAGCATCAACAGTACTAGAGATGAGAGTTGAATACACTTTTTAGTGATGTGTTAATAGGGGGAAGCTTCCCTTAGGGTGACAGTGGGATGTGGGTATATAAACACCTTTTGAAGATGAGCGAAATTGTGTTTTGGTTACAAATAATCTAATTGTAAACGTTTAGAGAAAACATGCTTTTGTAATGTTTTACATCAAGGATAATTTGTTCAGTTCATCACAGGGTTTCGTCAGGAGTGTAAAATTAAGGGCGAAATGAAAGGTTAAAACGGTGAGACCGAGTTCACAGGCGATTCAAATTATCCAGTGATGCCCGATATGACGATCGTTCATGTAAAACCAGGAAACGGAAAACATACATTCTACTCATCATGTATCCTTGCAAAAACAAAATGTTTTTAAAACGTTTTTTGGTTTTGGTCAAAACGTTTCAATAACATTCAAATGCTGGGTTATATAAAGGTCATGAAAACATTCATTTGAAAACGTTTTATATGTAAAACCGCTACAAGAAAGTTTAAACGTTTTTTTGGCAAACATTTGTGCAAAATATTTTGTCAACACTTAAGGGCAATATCACTACAGATATCCACCTACTCACCCACAAGCACAATCACCACACCCTGAAATACACTAGAAGTTTATATATACACATACATTAGGATTGTAGCCATAAAGGATGGACACTGATGGAGTGGGGGAATGTTAGGGAGCTATAGCAGCCTAATCACGAAGCTCCCGTGGCCAAGTGGTTTAAGGCACAGGTCTTGTAAACCTGAGGTCCTGGGTTCGATTCCCGGTGGGATCTCCTTTTCTGTTTGTTATTTGCAACGGCGAACCTGGTGAAAAATTATGTTTATCTATTATATAGATACATAATTCCTGTCGATAATGCCACTTTTTTCCAAGCTATATACTCATGCACATCACCAGATCACGGTATAATTATACATGACTGGAGATTGACCATGAGACAAGACCCTGGATTGAAACGTACACTCTAGATCTGCAGATAGACAGATTGAAGATTCTTGTTAAAAGGAAGAAGACCCCGAATGAAAACATTTGTCATGCTTATTTTATAGTTGTATAGACGTTTTGCATACAGGCGTCATACATACTGGCCAGTTTATGAATCATCTCAGCTTTCGGAAATGAACATTTTGACTGAGCGACTGTTTATCCAGAGGCGATTATAGTTTCCTTATAACGTTTCTTTCAATGGGTTGTTTATCTAATAATTTGACAATAGTGATATTTGAGACAGATACGATGAAGAATCTAAATAAAGATACGTTTTCTGGAAAACACTAAAATAACATTATGTTAAAACAGGGATATGAAACATATCCTTGGTTAAAATGTTCAATTGTTTTGCAGCAAGTTTTGACAAAGGTTTTTGAATGTTATTGAAACGTGTGATATTATGCTCGTTATACAATCCGATATTTAAACGTTTGTAAAACATTTTGAGTTTGCTGGTATATAGGACTATTTGTTACATGCTTCTGACTTCTGAGAACACTATATTCTAATTAAGAAATTGAAGCCTATCATCTGATCATTATCCAACCTATCTTCTTCATGTACGACCTAAACAGAAAAATTCAGGCCCAGATGCGGTTGTTCCTCAAGAGTGCCCCGCGATGACTTTGACAGGCAAGTCATACCCTTGCCGCCTAGTTAAACTCCTTGTCCATGCGATTATTAGGCTTATGTGATTTAAACCAAATCGAATGACTCAATGCGTGTCAGTCACTCAGAAAACCTTGTAAACACCATGACAAACTAGAATGACCCATCATTTTTCTGTCAAAAGAGTAATATAGGCCTCCTCAAATGTTTCACATAAATTCGTAGAATAATTTCAGAAATACTAGTAATGTTAGAGCTTTTAAGAATCGTGATGATCAATCACGACACGACAAGTCCTGGACAACAACGCCGACGACTCGACCACGGAGATGACGACATGTCGACAAGTACCAGGCAACAGCGCCAACCAACGACGCCAGCGCCAACGACCATGATCGGGCCATGATGATGACAATGCATGGACCGTCTATGGCATGGGCACTGTTACAGCGTCGGATCGGCGACGAAGATGTCGCGCGCTCGCGGATAACCTGCTAGAGCGAGCATGGACTGGAAACTAAATAAAGCCGATTAAGAAGAGCCGGGGCTCGATCCCAGGACCTCAATGCAAAGCGAGGGCAGACAATATACGCGCTCTCTCAGATGACAATTAGCGACAGAAACATACACTGTAAATGAGCCAACATTGGCATTGACAAGAAAAAAAATTTCGGTCCAAATTTCAGTTGGTTTATATTGGCCAAATAACGACGCTTTTGTTTTAACCAACATTTTGCGGGCCTTTTTTTAGTCGATTTTAGTAATTGTTTATTGACTTGGTATGACTTTCTATATAATTATCATGTACTTTTGCAATTTAACTTCAAGATATAAATTGTGTACATAGACTGCAAACCGAATTAATAGTATATTGACTTTGAAGATGCTATTTGTGTTCTTTTTATGTGTGATCATTATTATGTGCTGTTTCCATTCATTGACCCCATCAAACTAAATGAGGACAATGACGAGGTGAATGTTCTCATTTTGTATCATTTCACATCATGATATATGAAACTTTGAATAATTATCTTAAATTTGTTATAAATGCTATAAGAAAGACAAGATATAGTTGAAAACATTGGGAATTTATAACAATAACAGACAATATAACAATATTGTCCTCGTTGTTCTTGATCGGGTCACATGTACTCATTTCAGTTCATGAATGTACTTTGAACGACCGTTCAATAATCTTTTAATAATTATCATGGGTCCCTGGGCCCCTATGATTATTATATGTCTCTCCATGGAACATTAGGCCATGCAATGCACAGGTGTGTATGCGTATTTTTGTCTTTAGTTCACGTCATACCCATTCCCCAGAAAACGAAATTTGAAAGGACTAACGTAATGTGTTTGAGTAAAAACTGTTTCAGCATGTTAAGATTATTAGGCCTATGTGTAACATCAGTAAAGATAACTGCCACTGGTACATGGGAATACAATCTTAGAAAAGAGGCCCCAAGTAGAACCTAAAAGGTTCTTAAGCTGTCATGTATGTAGAACCTTAAATAGATTTGACAAATAACTAACAAGTTTTGCAAAGGAAGCACCATTTTAAACATAAATAAAAATTCCTTTAAAAAAGGAATGGGGCGCCCAAATTATGTGAGCTTGGACGTGATATGGTGAATTCCATGGCATGGTGTTTAGATTTGGTCCCGGGATTTGGTATCATAATGATTTTTTCTAGGGAAGAGTAGAAGATGATCAAATGCAAGAGAAATGTGTTTGATTGGGGAAGGTGTATCACAGGACCGTTTTGGATGAAATAAATTGAATTGGAATGAAGCTGTCGTGTCAATTTGCGATTATGTGGGGTGGGGAGTTCAATTTTGGGGCATATTGTAGTGATGATATTGCTTTGGATATTGAATATTGTTGAATTTCGTTATGCAGGGGGGTATATGATGGATAGTATAGAAGAGGATCTACCCCTATGTTGACCAAAAGAAAAGTTTTTATGAATGTATAACGTCTGTGATACATATACATCATAACGTCTGTGATACATACATCATCTACTTGCTAATACACTGAAAATCTAATAGAGATGAAGGATAAAAGACAATTACAGAACATTCATTCTTCATAAAAGTAGCTATATGGGTATACAATGTTTACAAGATAAGAACGTTAATGTTTTGTACATGAACGTAACATCTTTGATACATAGTTGTTAACACACTGAAAATCTGACTAGAGATTTACAATTTGATGATATCCAAAAGAATACTTGCTAACTTAGCATTGAAGAATTAAAATAATTACAGAACTTTCATTTGTTAACATACACGTAGCAATGATTAACAATGTTGAAAATACAAACGTAACGTTTTGTTCATAAACATAACATCCTCGACACATCTAGGATCCGCATAATTTGTTGATTAATGTCATAAACAGTCACAAAAGATTTATGGTCTGATCATTTTATCATTTTACGGGGGACCCGATATTGCATTTGGAAGAACCAGGCTTTTCAATTACTATCAAAACTGCTGGGTACCAAACTTTTTGATACAGCTTGTATAGTAATTTGTTCTAATTTCCATGCAAAAGGAGCCAGTTGTTTCATCCTTAAAACAAATAGGCTACACCATAATTTCCAATTACCCCATGCAGATAGATAAGACCTTGGTAAGATAAGCATGTTAATTGTTATTTCACTATCACTATCTTGATCTTGATAAGATGCCTGACTTTGAAACTTTGGGTACAAAAACTCATACTCTGCAAGTTAGGTCAAATTTTGCACTATGATTGTTTATTTGAGGTTATTGGACTATGCCATTCAGATTAGGCTATTGTAGTCCATAGTGTTGGTCACCGTCTATCGGGTTCTAAGAGGCGGTAAATTGGTTACAAAGGTCAAAGTGGTTACAAAGGTCAAAGGTCTCGAATTATTTGGTGTTTTTACAAATCCATTAATTTTGTCTTTTAAACAAAGAATATACGCACACCATTTTATCCTGTGCATAACAGAAAACAATAATAAAATAAAATCCAAGCATATTGTGGTTTTATTTCTGAGCAAGGGCATAATTTTAGCAAAACAATTGCGGAGTAAATCTAGTAAGAGTGAAATTAGAAGCTTCTCACAAACTCATGCCTATATTGTGGGCCGCCTCCGTAGAGGGCGCCCCAAAAAGCTCAATAGAGGCAATAATGAACCATACAATACAATACAATACAATACAATACAATACAATACAATACAATACAATACAATACAATACAATAAACGGAATTTATATAGCGCCTTAGCAGAAGTATGAACAAAGCGCTTTACAATGATCTTAAAAGTAAAATGTAGCAATTCATATAGAACCTTTTTCTCTTGAGCTGTCCTGTATCATGTGTATGTACGAGTTTTCTTCTAAGGCTTATTCAAACGCACTTAAGTGCACTTTTCATAAAGAGTATATATCTTAATATCTTACAAATGGTCTCAGTTTTCCTTTTATGCCTAGATACTTATTAATGATGTCCCCCATAACCTTCTCATTTTAAATGTAGGCTACTTTAATGAAAGTATAAACACTTTCTTTTGGTTAAACACCGGGGTTAAACAACATGACAAAGCGTTTTTAAATTTTGATGACATTGACAGCTAATTATCCTCTACACATAAGCGCGGCCCTGATCAAGTGATCCCTTTGTTTCACCTTGAAATTGGTATAAATAATTGAGTAGGCCCTATACTCTATTTAAAATCGCATAATTTTATCGAAAGTACATGTATTCCTCTTTCAATAACTCCATGAATATCCTATCATATCCATTTCCAGCACCTGAGAATCTCAATAATGTATAATTAACATTAAAGTACTAATTCCTTATCTCATAATATTTGGCATTGCGCGGATTTCCTTGATTGGCCAAGTTTTCCTATAAACCTGTTTTTTAGTTTCAATATCTGTGTAACTTGTAGTTGTACATGCAGTTTAGAACTAATTTATATAGAACAAAACTATATGCCAACATTATTTGATTTCGAGTTCATTGCCCGAGCTGCTTTTAATGTTTTCCCCATGTGCCTATTGTAAAATGAAGATTAATGTTTTTGAAAACTTAAATTAACTTCGGTATATTGCATACTATTAATTTTCTATCAGAGCAGACTTTGCCGCAAGTTACATTTCAATTAATCTCATATTTTTGTTTTAATATTAATTTTGTACTTGCAAAATCAAGGTTTACGTAATTTGGGTTCACATGCATTTCAAGGGACACAATATCGAAAATGTCTGAGTTGCGTTCGAATTAATTGGTTAATAAGTACTGATGAAGATGATGATGCAGATGCTATACTGATGCTGATGTTATATATTGATAATGATTGATCGATCGATCAATTGATTAATTGATTGATTACTTGCTTGCTTTATTTATTTATTTATATGACAATGGCAACGATGATGATGTGCAATCTAAAGAGGATGATGACGTCGACGTTAATCTACGTATAACCAGGAAACGGAAAACTTGCATTATGCAAAAATGTAAGATTACTTTTATAATGATTCTCCTCTCTCTCTCTTCGTCCAGCCATACCGAGAAGAATTTAATTAATTACTGGTGTAATGATTACCATGTTTAATTATCTTACTTATCAGAATGACCTTTTACTGGTCCTGAGCAACGTCAATATGATAGGATGGGGTAGGGTGCCAAATGTACCATTAATGATAACCTTTTAAGGATGTGCTGCTTGTACTGATGAAACTAGGATCAACGGTACGACGATGCCACACAATTACTGATATGACATTTGTACCCATCCAAAAATCCTCCAAAACACAGAATCCTCTCACAGATCCCGACGACAGAGACACCAAGACACATTTTCCCCACGCGCTCGCACGTCGTGAAACAGATGATGTACGGTATTTAATTTAAGCAATCCGGAAGCTTTCTCTTCCTGATGTTGAACTTTTTTGTACATTGTCTTTCGCAGTTTTGATAACGTACACTCTGTAAAACTTTTTGGTGCTGAAATGTTAAGTAAATTTCCTGCAGCAACGTTGCCGGAACTTTTACGTACACATTGATGATCAGTAGTTAACTTTCCATAAGAATATTAATGTATAACTTTCAATAAGTATGGATCCATATCCAAAGGACTGTTCCGTGCGGCGACTTTGTTGCCGTATATTTCCGTAAAATGACAGCGCTTTTTTTTACAGTGTGTTGTAATTCTGGCAACTAACAGCAATTAAAATATGTATTTCTTACGACCTTCTTTTATTTCCTATTGTTTTATTGGTGGGATGTGGACAATTTCACCTTTAATTATGCCAACCTTTGTATTGGTATATAGCATATCATGAATCATATCACCAACGAATAAGACAATTTCACCAGGCATATTCAGCAAGTACAGGCTGTACCAAAATGATTGGTACCCATTGTTTTTTGGTGTTTATTGAAAAGCCCGCTTTTTATAGATGCCAACATATATTATTATCCTCTTGGAATGGCCAGAATTTTTAGTTTATAACCTTTTATCACATTGATCTTATGTTGCATTTTGATGAGGAAGTTTTGTCCATAATCACTAATAGCAGATGGGAGTGCCAATTATTTGGATACATCCTGTTGCAAGGGTGAGACTGGTGACCTAAATAGCTCGAAATATTTTTGGGGCGCCCTCTACGGAGGGGGCCCATATATAGGCATGACTTTGTGAAAAGCTTCTAATTTCACTCTTGCTAGATTTACTCTGCAATTGTTTTGCTAAAATTATGCCCAGCTCAGAAATAAAACCACAATAAAACCGCAATTTGCTTGGATTTTATTTTATTATTGTTTTCTGATATGCACGGGATAAAATGTTGAGCGTATATTCTTTGTTTAAAATACAAAATTAAAGGACTTATAAAAACACCTAATAAATCCAGACCTTTGACCTTTGTATGGCTTAACCAGTTTACCGCCTCTTAGAACCCGATAGACGGTGACCAACACTATGGACTACAATAGCCTAATCTCAATGGCATAGTCCAAAAACCTCAAATAAACAATCATAGTGCAAAATTTGACCTAATTTGCAGAGTATGAGTTTTGTACCCAAAGTTTACCGTGTGTCTTAGAACCCGATAGACGGTGACATTTGACCATACACTACTAGGATCCACAACATGCTCATCTATCATGGGAACAGTTCTTAAACCGTAATACCTTTGTACATTCATCCTTTGAAGATTTGGGTACACAAACTCTACTCTGCAACTTGAGGTCAAATTTTGCACTATGATTATGTAATTGAGGTTATTGGACTATGCCATTGGGATGAGACTCTTGTGGTCCATAGTGAGAAGATCAATTAACGAGGCCTCTTAAACTTTGTTTGCTAATTACCATAAAATCTATATAGCGGTTATTGCCAAAGTTGCAATATGGTGGCACAATTGGGCGGCAAACTGTATGCAAACAACACAGCATACTAATTATACATGTTCTACATTGTTGTATTTTAAAACACTGAAGACCAACATTGACGTAAATGCCATCGGAACTGCATATGTCGAGGGTTGACAAACAGAAGGCCTTAACTCACTTTGGGCCATTTTGAGATTTTGGTACCAAAATAATCTGTAATACCCACAGATTCTTAAAATACGCTGCAGCATGGTAGGCATCTTATCAAGATCAAGATAGTGATAGTGACATAACAATTAACATGCTTATCTTACCAAGGTCTTATCTATCTGCATGGTGTAATTGAATTGTGTATTAGTTTTAAGGATGAAACAACTGGCTCCTTTTGCATGGAAATTAGAACAAATTACTATACAAGCTGTATCAAAAAGTTTGGTACCCAGCAGTTTTGATAGTAATTTAAAAAGCCTGGTTCTTCCAAATGCAATATCGGGTCCCCCTTAAAATGATAAAATGATCAGACCATAAATCTTTTGTGACTGTTTATGACATTAATCAACAAATTATGCGGATCCTAGATGTGTCGAGGATGTTACGTTTATGAACAAAACGTTACGTTTGTATTTTCAACATTGTTAATCATTGCTACGTGTATGTTAACAAATGAAAGTTCTGTAATTTTTTAATTCTTCAATGCTAAGTATTCTTTTGGATATCATCAAATTGTAAATCTCTAGTCAGATTTTCAGTGTGTTAACAACTATGTATCAAAGACGTTACGTTCATGTACAAAACATTAACGTTCTTATCTTGTAAACATTGTATACCCATATAGCTACTTTTATGAAGAATGAGTGTTCTGTAATTGTTTTTATCCTTTATCTCTATTAGATTTTCAGTGTATTAGCAAGTAGATGATGTATATGTATCACAGACGTTATACTTTCATAAAAACTTTTCTTTTGGTCAACATAGGGGTAGATCCTGGGTGGGGGATAACCCCCCAATATTTTGCCAGGGAGAGCTTACTTATTTGTGTCTTCTATACTATCCATCATATACCCCCTTTCATAACGAAATTCAACAATATTCAATATCCAAAGCAATATCATCACTACAATATGCCCCAAAAACATAACTCCCCCACCCCACATAATCGCAAATTGACACGACAGCTTCATTCCACTTCAATTTATTTCATCCAGAACGGTCCTGTGATACACCTTCCCCAATCAAACACATTTTTTTTGCATTTGATCATCTTCTACTCTTCCCTGGAAAAAATCATTATAATACCAAATCTAAACACCATGCCATGGAATTCACCATATCACGTCCAAGCTCACATTGGGCGCCCAATTCCTTTTTTAAAGGAATTTTTATTCCCTATGTGCAACTAACAACAGCATATATATGCGTAACTATTACGACCTTTTATTTCTTATTATTACACCTAATATTCCGCCCTTTTGCATTGTAGCACGTCGTTCACGAAAGAACAAACCACTTGGTAGCACATTCAGCAATAAGCATGATAAGTCATGTAAGCACGAGCAGTAATACACAAATATTTTTCTCCAGGGCCGTCGCAAGGGGCGGCTGGGCGGCCATGGCCGCCCACTTTTTTGCCAAAAAAAAAATAAATAAAGAAAAATAAAAAAAAAATAAAAAATTGATTTTTTTTTTTTTTTTTTTTTTTTTTTTAAAAAAAAAGATAAAGGTGTGGGTGGGTGGGAGAGCACTGCACGGTACCAGCCTCTCATCCTTGCCACCGAGAAGAAAATATTATGCAACAAAATATCAATGAGAAATAGTCATCAGATCATAGACTATTATAGTTTAGGGACACCTCACTAGACTCCATGTCTAGTCGATTTCTTCATTTTCAGGCTGGCCCGTGCCGCTCCTATCAATAATTATAATTGTTTTATTTTTTGTCCTAACCTTTCATTTAAAGAAAACCGTACAGGCTTAACCCTGAACTATACAAATCCTTGGCCCTCACCCAGAACCCCCCAGGTAAATAATCATTGGAAGAAAAATTAATTTCCCTAATATAAAAACTTTGGCTAACCTATTTTTAGTGTTATTATGCATGGATATGCAATTTGTGTTTTAATTAATTTCTTCAGCCTCATTTCATTGAACTTACCTGATTGATATTGCTAATAAAATAAAGGAGAAACCTTCCAAAGAATTTTGGAAATAAAAAAAAAAAAAATCTTTCATGCATGAATTTTCTTCTTGAATGCAAGAATAATTTTCTTGCATGTTTGCATTTTGTACTTGCATGCAAAAGCTTTATCTTGTGTGTTTGAAAACTAAACACAATACATTTTGTGTATGATGACCTACTTTCAAATTTCTTACATGCAAGAAAAAAGCTCTTGCAGGCAAGAAAAATATTTAAACATGAACGATTTTCACCACATCATTCCAACATTCTATATCGGTATTATTATTTATTATGCTAACAATAATCACAATATCAGACAGTAATGTTTTATTGTTTAGCGCATTTGAATTATATGTGTGTAGTTCTTGCGTTAAGGTTAAAAACATCTAAATGAAATGAGTAAAAAAAACCGATACAAGTTTTGATACCCCTAAAACTAGTTTTTAGCAGTTTATGTACATTTACATTCATACAAATGATGTGAGTAGTTTCAATTCACATACCGGGTTTTACGCACATTGTGTACCTCAAAATGCGAGAGCTTCAGGGGGCTTCGCCCCCTGAACCCCCACAAGGGGCTCTGCCCCCTTGACCCCCGCTGGGGGCCTCAGCCGGCCCCCAGACCCCCGCCATATGGCCGCCCCACTATTTCATACCTTGCTACGGCCCTGTTTTTCTCCATGCTCAACTTACAACCATGCATAACTATGCGTTTCTTACTACCTTCTTTTATTACCTATTTATTGCTGAGACGTGGAAAATTAAACCTATTAATACCAACGATGTATTAAATTAGCTTGATTGATTGGATGTGCATATCAAAGACAAGTTAGTGTATAATTTTCATTTATATTTCGATTTCATTGTACTGAGATAAAGGTATATCTTGACTTTTTCGCCGAAAACCACCCTATAATACCAGGAATATTACACTTTTGTTGCAGATGTAAGAACAAAACAAACCAAGACCTTGATCTCACAGCTTATCTTTAACAGTTCTTAATGAATAAAACAATCGACTACAGATTACTTGACACCTTTTTGGTGGGAAGTTTGTATTTTGAATTAAGAGCACAGAAATTATTACAAAAACAGCTTTATAGGAAGGTTATTTTGGTCGAGGCTTCGGGGCATCCTACCAAAGATATGTACTTTAAATTTAAAAACTTCAAATCAGGCGATATTAAAAATTCATAGACACTTTTTTTAAAAACCGAAACTCAATTGAAAGACCACACAGTACCAGAGGGACAGAATCAACACTTTTCATGGCAAATAGCATGTGAATAGTGACCAAATCTCACGAAGTAAGCGTATTAGCTGAATGTATGCTTCATTTGTTGGTGATGAGCGTCGCGATCCAACCAATGGAAAGACTATTTTCACCCCACTTCGAGAATTACAATCAAACTCATTGGTTGAAAGAAATCGCATAACTCAAAGCGATTGAGCTATGGATTTAGATTTAAGGCGCAAACATATTAGAGGAATAGGTCAGAACCAGGGTAAACTGTCCATCAGCTCGGGGGCAACAACAAATTCGTATAATTATGTGTGCAGACACCGTGTCAAACAAAATATCACCAGGGATATATTGGCAGTCGTCTCTTTCATAATCAAGATGACATCTTAAATAAAATTTTAATACAAATATGTTCCTTATTCATAAAGTGAAATAACAGAGTATCATTGTTATTGTCTGGTGATGAGGTGCGAAAGGAAATTGAATTTATATCAATAAGGCGTGAAACGGTTATGAAATTTGATCAAAAAACCAGGACAAACCTGGATCAAATAGATGCGTCAATTTGCTAACTCGTTTAAAAGTACTTAACGAGTCAAATGATATTATCAATTTATCTCTTCTTGGTGAATATCATATTTCCATGAACATTAACTGGTATCTGGTCTTAGCTTAATCAAAGAAATTATTGACATGTCATTTATGCTAATACCAACAACATGCGAATAACTATACAAGGCATAAGTTAACAAACTGCATTTTTATATAGAACAAATCACAAAAGATAAACAACATTCATGTGCATTGAAATGATGAAATATATCAACAAAGTTATTCATATAATGATGCATATGATATAATGAAAGTTATTCTTAATGAAACTTTTTGTGAACACGAAATGAGATGATACATGTAGCCTCTCTCGCCTTCTTTGACACCAACTAGAAGATAAGTTAGGAAGGGTACAACACAGTATCTTTCTTCGGTATAGCTTTACAAGCTTTTACAGGCTTGGTTTAGCTGCAAAGTAGGAAATCTGACCAAATTTGTTGGATTATATAGCGCTATTATATTTATAGGTTTCTAATAGTAATAGAAGTGCAAAAGCAATGTAGTCTTATTTGCGGGGCTATCTTAATTGACAAAGGCAATGGGCGTTACCTGTTTTTAGACCTTCGTTTTGCCATTGAGAATGATCTCTTCTTGCGATGACTGATATCCAGGGACAGTCGACAGGTAATGTCCCACTTACTATATGCAGGGACAGTCGACAAGTTGGTTAAAAACAGCTTTTCTGCCAATTACTGCGAAATAATTAAATATAGCATAATGGTGTAGATACATATTGGAAGTCTTTTTGGACTGATTTTTAGAAAATTGATTTGCTAACTACATTGTTATGCTAATTAAGGAAACCTCGGGCAGGTGCCAGGTGCTAGGTAGTATGCAATTATTTTGTCATTCAATAAGATAAATATCTACATTCAAATTGTATTAAGATATACGGTATTATTATTAACATTTTTGCCCTATCTACTATGTAGTATTTAAAAGACATATGCTACTCAACTAATTTGGTGCAGTAGAGATGTATAGCCTATAATAACACATTTAAGTGCATAAAGTTAAGAACCATGTGATTGACTTAAAAGGGCATTTCGTGATCCACAGCCTCATCCCCCCACTTTTCTCAAAAGGCTACATAATGTTTATGTACAAAATATTTCTTGCAGATTAATTCGTTTAGCAAAGATATCGTGAAATTTGAATTTCGTTCTGGTGCACCAGAACGAAATTACAACGTATTGTCTATGGAGCAGTGCACATAATCATACATAACTCGCAAACGCAATATCGGAATCAACTGAAATTTTGGGAATATGCTTTTTTCGTGGATATCTACTGAAAAATGTCATAAAAAGAGGATGTTAGGATCACGAAATACTCCTTTAAGTGTTGATTTGTTACAACTAAGTTTTCTGCCAAACCATTCAGGCGAATGAGCGGAAATGCTCATTTTGACATTATTGTTTATTATTATATATTTAAGGTAAATGAACGCGAGCCACGCGTTCTTTGTTCATATTTTATTACATAGTATCCCTGTCTCGTGGTCGTGTGACCTACTAGATAAAATCGTCCAATAAAAAAGCTGCAAGCTGGATGACAAGTGAAGCGATGACTGAATTAGTTGTCTGTAATATGATCCGCATATTACCATATTTTACGTATAACCTTACGGTAAGTCGGACGCGTGCCTTCACACTCTACTGACCGGCTAACTAGAAACAACACTTGCCACTTCTAATGTGGTTACTCAATTGATAATTGTAAATTTAAACCAACCTTGCAGCGCTTAGTCAGATTCAGACAAAAGAACTGTGGTAGAAAAATAAAATTTCAATAAAAGCAGTGTTATATATACTACACGAAAAACACCGTTGTCAGCGGCTGTTTGTGAACTTGGAGCAACTTGAGAGATTTGCTTTTATGTGCTGTATTGAATCTGTTTAACAACACTGATTTATTGGAGCTGAAGCTGATTGGCCAGTTTGACATGTTCTGAGGCGCTTTTTACGCCACATTCATTCGGGAAGTTACACATTGTGTTGGACTTAAGTTCACCCTGACAGTTCACTATAGTATTTTGCCACTCAATGAATAGAGGTCTACTGCCTGAGTGAGTTGTAACTTCACAACATCGCGACTGGTATCCAACATGAATCAGAGCTGAGCAGTGACCAATCAAATCCAAGCGTAAAATTTCATGTGCAAAAGAACTTCTTCATATGGGAGTTGCTTGTGAATTCGTCATCATAATACTCATACAATTTGGATTTTTCTCTTGATGTAGACGTCTGTTTTTCAACAGTCCCGTCGAGACTTCATTGAATACTGCTGTTCGAGTTGGAATCGTGCCATCAGAAGCAACGTGTGTTGGTTTTGTTAGTTGCATTTTGCTTATTGTTAAGTGCAACAGTTAAGAGAGCTGTTTCAACTTAACTCATTGCGGGATAGTGTGTAAAGACTGAGGAAATAACGAAATTAACAATGTGTTATATTTCGCATCCATTGTTATTTCCAACGGAATACGTAAACTGACTTCAACTGCCTCTGAAAGATTTAATAGACTTAAACTATTTATCTAGCTCTGGATAGATCTTGGAACTTGTGATTATATATAACATCCTTAACTGGACACTTTGGATTGAATTAGTTTTACATTTGTAATTCACAATTGGAGAGTGTTAAAGCATAATGACGGACCCTACGACAAAACTGTTAACGACTCAGTCAGCAGTGACACCTCAAGAGGAATTTGAATTCGTTTTCGACGACTATCGTCAGCGAATTGTTGTCTCCTGTATTTTCGCAATCATTTCGATCGTCGGGACTTTTGGTAACAGTCTTGTCATCGCCGCCGTTCTGGTATCTCGAAAACTAAGAACAGCTACTAATGTATTTGTGGTGTCACTTAGTTTTGCTGATTTGCTAACTTGTCTCTTTCTACCATGGAATGTAGTTGCTTTGCTAAGTACTAACGGATGGCCGACTGCCGACGAAATATGTGCCACCGCTGCCGTCGTCATGTTCACATGTGTCGGATGCAGTGTGTATACATTAGCTGCAATCGCAATTAACCGATATGTGTTAATTACACAACCTATGTCTACTTATAGAAATTACTATACAAAATGGAAGATCGCTGTCATGATTGGTATAACCTGGGCAATGCCTTTCTTCACGGCTATGTTGCCTGTGATTTTTGGACTAGGAGAACTTGGATATGACACTAGGTATAGCACCTGTACGCACAAGACATCTCATCCATTGTCGGATTACTACAGTCTAACTCAAGCCATTCTTATTTATCCCTTCCCTATGATCACAATAATCATGTGTTACACTCTCCTATTTCTTCATATAAGGCGTCATGCCCGAAACATCACGGAACAAGCCGAAACATCTTCGTCATCTTCTTCGCGACCGATTCGTAGAGAAAGTAGCGCGGCAAAACGAGGTATTAGCAGACGACAAGTGGAGATATCTAAAAACTTATTTTACGTGGTGGTTGCTTTTGCTCTTTGTATAACCCCTTACTGTGCCAGTTTAGTGATACCATACAGTGAACCATTTGTTCCATGGGCAGGGGCAGTGATTCTTTTGAACAGTTGTATCAATCCACTGATTTACAGTACAAAACATCCATATTTCAGGCAGGTCATGGGTGCGATTCTTCGGTGCAGACCAGAGGATATACCTGAACCTTCAGAGTGGCTTAGATCACGTGGTGGTTCGACTTGGGCACCAAGGTAAAAACGAGCATTAACTTTGTTCCTGAAGAGGACATATTGGATAACTTATATCGGTTCCTTTTACAAGATGTATAAAGGACAGGTGGTTGCGTGAAACCACGATAAACAAAATGACGCCGTATCGGGGCCGAGGATGGATCCTTGAGGAAGCACGGACGTTTGCGGAAGATCATTGGAACAATAAACATGGCATTTATACGCTTCAAGCGTGCAAGGCATAAAGTTATGTCAACATAACCGTGATAACGAACCATGATAACGTATACTGTCAAAAGGAAGACAATTCAAGCATGTAAACAGAGCATGAAAAAACATGATAAATAGTGTTTGAATCTCTTTACAGAACTGTGTGTTTTATGAAAACAATATTTTGTATATAATTATTAATATATTGTTTAAGATTATCTGTAAATATGTTTTCGTTTGTATGTGTTGTTTTAAGAATAAAGTCCATGCAGTTTGACAAAGTCATTATCTTTCAGAGAAATCACGGCATGACTTACGAAATGATACACCAGAAACCACGCTTTTAAAGATCTAAATATTTATATTAAATTCAGAAAACGTCATTCTTCTTTGTTTATATAGGCTAACTCGAATCACATATGTGACTCCTCGCCACAACTGAGCCCGGATGTCGCCAATCATCATTTTTGAGATATTCAACCAAAATATTCTGCTTGAAATTAGCTTTAAAATGATGTATATCATGTCTATAGTACTTGACATTTAAGTAGTGAAAAATCAATAAAACAGTCAATAAATCCTTTCTTTCCTATTGTTTGTTGTTAAGTTCGATGGAGCATATCTCAATAGTGGCACTGGCGACATCCGGGCTCAGTTGTGGCGAGGAGTCACATATGTGTGTATAGATCACTGTGCAACACAAAAGTAAAAGTTAAGTTTAACCTCCCTGACACATAGTGATAACATTACAGAGGAATGCTTCTCTATTAAATTTGCTACCCACACATTTTATCACTCTGCAAATATTTCGACAATTCTTGACATTTTATTCAATAAAAGTCATCTCTTGATAAAATATGTTGTCTTTAATATTGCAAAATTAATTTTTTTGATGAATATTTGGATTAAAGCGGACAGGAAACTTACTCGTGACACGTTATTTGCTAGGAGGATCAATAGTGTTAAGGGCACACCCCGTAAACCCTTACCGGAATTAAAAGGTGGATACCAATAAATTCCAAAGGAGAGGGTTTATACAAATATACCACTTTGTCTGCAAATTTCTCTAGTTACCAAGCCCTTAGGCTTCAGATTTCACAGTCGATCAAGTTCAACTTCGCGGTTGGCAAAGTTCGCCCTACAGGGCTGGTTTTCAATATCGGCATGTGGCTTACCAAAAAAATGATGAAGTTTAAAGCTTTTTGTATCGAGGGTAAAGGTGTACTACATAATATCAACCACAAACGCTGCGTTCTGTTATAAGAATAATAATGTTTAGGGGTAAAAGGAGAAAGTGATTAAATAAAGCTTAAAGCAGGAGGAATGACATTCCGGTCGTTTGTATACGTACATTAATATGAATTAAATATTTAATACATACTATAAATTAAACAATTACAGAATGATAGGCCTAAACCTCATGAAAATTGAATCAAATGTTACCTCATGATTTTATAGTAGCAACTTTAGTTTAATACTATAGCAAGTGGTTAACCCACTCTGGTTAACCATAGATTTTAACCCAATGTGGCATGCTGTGTTTCTGTATCCTGATTATATACAGATTGTATACTTCAAGTTTAATTAAGGGGGTTTTGTTATACTTATAAACCTTGTATCCTTCATTTGTTCTGTATTTAAATGCAGCTGTATTTGGACAAAGGAGGTTTATAAAATAACCAGTTCGGTTCATTTTACTTTCTAAAATAACTAAAATTGGTAATATTTTGGGAGTGATAACGTAAGGAAATGAGAAAAATCTTCTTTGAAGATAATAGGAAATGATCATACAGAAGGATTCCTTATGAAAGTGACTGATGCTTTCCGTATTGGATACATCTGTTCTTAACAAGTAAAAACGCTGCATCTACTTGGTTGATAATAGACCGATACTGCCTTTTGCATTGGAGGCAGACTGAGCTGAGTAAAGAACATTAAAAATCTCTGCCTCCCAAATCAAATCACAGTATCTGCCATGTTGTTTACTTGTAGATACATCATGTATAACTGATTGGTTCAAACACACCCACCTCCCAAGCAAAAAGGGAGTATATGCTATAGTATTCAGTTACAATTACTTCGTTTTTACCGTGCGGAGGACGGAAATGCATAAACGTCGTGAATTGTAATGTGTTCTTTTCTTGTTATAAAAACATGATGTTGGCACAAGTCTTTTCAATGCCGAACAATGTATTTTTCAAAACATTTTTACAGCCTTGAAAAAGCATGTTTAACAGTTCCGATTTATATTCCAAATACAGACGCCATTTTTGGTTGAAGCAAACAAGCTTTTGAATGTTTTGATATTTGTGACAGGCTTGAAATCGAAAAAGCATTCGACCATTCTGTGAAGCAAAATGCTTGAAATCAAAATGCTCTGAGTGAAGTATAATAATACTACTTTGTGTTCTTTGGTTGAAAATTGTTCATTCAATGCAATTTATTTTTAAATAAATTGCATTTTTCTTATCTATTGCATTTAATTCTAAACAATTATAAGATACTGTCAAAAGTATCATGTGCCACTTGTATCAAATTTGATCAAATATAAAGCAACTTGAAAATGGGAGATTAAAATATGATAAATTAAACTCTCGATGCATGCAGTCCTATATTCAAAGAAAACTTTCGATATATATGTGTAATCGTGTCAAAAGGACTGAAAATTCCATATAAGTAAATTAAGCAAAAAACCTTAATAACGTGCAATATCTGAGTTAAAGATCACGTTCATATATCTATGCATACTATAAATTAAAGTTATGTCATAATTGTCAAATTTAGATAATAACTTTCTTAATAGTCACGAGCACAAGGCAGAAGGTATCAAGGTATGGCGTCTAAAAGATCTATGATTTATTATCAAATTGTCTAAAATAATCATAAGATCCAAAAGATTCCACAGTTTTCCAAAATATGTATAGCCTATGGCCCATTAAGGTCTACAAGGGCTTTGTCTAACGGGTGCCGTGTCGACGAACGGGATTTCCGAAGATCATCACACTCGTGGATACGCAGGGGATAAGTTCTTGTATACCCATAATGCATTAGAAATGAGTAATTGATTTGTTTGCAATGAAAGTTCAGCCAGTTTTGAAGTTTGAAAATATAATAATTTCCGTCTTTTACAAGTACAACCATTTGGGAAGAAAGATATTCAGTTGTCGAAAATCATGAAAATGCAATGTTTAGTTTAAACCTTGGGGTGTTCATACAATACATATAAACACGATCCTTTTAAGATTTTTTTATGAGTGGAACGAAAAACTGTCCATCTCCAGTACAATATTAAGCGTCAAATGGGCATCCATCATATACCATAGTTCAGATTTTTTTCATAATTATCTAAGTACCAGAACGAGATTAAAGTCTAATCTAATCTAATCTAATCTAATCTAATCAATGTCTATTTTTTGCAACTCTAAAATTTTCCGGAAAAATTCTGCATTGCATTCTGGGATACGTATTTTTTCCTTCCTAACACGGCGACACATTCATGACCAACCAACTAATCCCGAAGGCGTGAAATTCAGTTCAAGTTCACTCACCTTTGTAAAAGACAACTAAGTTGTTGTTATTGAAAAGAAAGATGTCAATTGTTTTGTGTTTAATTATACTGTGACAAGCAAATGTGGTTGAAGTGTAATTATTCCGCTACAGGTTAAGAACAAGCGCTAGGATCTCAAACAAGGCTAAAATAAAGAAAAAACAGTTTGTTTCCTGTAAGCAGCATGCATTTGGTTTTTGGGAGTAATTTTACAATTTCAACGCATTTCGGGTTTTTGGTCTGAGAAATCCAGAAAAAAAGATGACAACATTTTCAAAAACCTTTTTGTTTTTCAATTTTGTTTAAAAAGCAATACGAAATCACCATTATTATTAAAAGGTAAATATTTAATTTTCCTAAAATCTAACAAATATTTGTGAGTTGAGGAATGTCACCATATTTACACATCCTACATGTAATTATCATGATTATAAAAAATGTTTAAAAAAGCTCATTTTGCATTTAGGTTTTCAGGTCACCTAATATACAGGAAACAAACTTTTATTTAGCCTTATTATGATATCTGAAATGGAGCTACTGCTAGTACTACGTCCCTGGAAAATCGAACATTTACTAGTAGCTTATATCATGTTTATGCCCTAATTAAAACAATGTATAGGTTTCATTGAAAGTGTAAACTTTGTTTGAAAACAGGCAAAACTGTTTTATTATGCATGTTTTCCTGGATTTCTTTAAAAAAATTAAAAGCATGTGATCTGATATTTGTAATAACAAAATACACAGAGAAATATGATATGTTTAGAAGGTAATTATATACTTAGTATATGTGCAACTTTTACACGATTTTGTTATTTTCGAAGCTAGTTTTGTAAATGTTTTACATATATTTACACAGGATTGTGTACATGTTTTTTCTCTGTGTATGACCAGAGTGCAAGTTTGATATTTAATGTGCATATTATTTTAACAATGTTTTTATAACAAACTGTAATAAAAATGAGAAATTAAATAATATTGTTTTCTTGTTGTTTTGTACTGTTGTTGCCTATATATGCTAAATACTCGTAATTCCAAAACAAAGAAGTACGTATTTCGTTTTTAAAATATCAGATATATGCATGATTATTTGAAAAAGCTTGTAAAAGGCGACCGATCTGACAATGCTGGGGTATGGCAATAAAACTGACAAAAAATACACGATTTCCATAGAACGGAACTTTCAGAAGAAGTGTATGTATTAATAATCACAAAATTCCGTTCTCCGCCCATACAATTCTGATGAAATTCATGATAAATGTGATGATTTTGAACCACGATGCCACCGTTCAGGTCGGTGACGGGCCAGGTTGCGATGTCATTGACAAAAGATCAAAAATATGTTTCATTTTGCACTTATGGCCTCGTTTTTGTCTTCAAACATTACCACGTGCGTATGTGTTTGACAATGAAAGTATCTTGAAAGGGCTTTAAAAGACATGAAAGAAGGGGGGAGAAACAAAATCTAACACGATATAAACTTGACTATGGAGAATACTTGAACTGAACTAAGACGTTTAGATCCCGTGACCATGGTGACCTCGGAGAAATAGATTTGTTTGTCTGCTTTAAATACAGCATTTTTTCAATTAATTTAAATAATTGATTACATTTTTTGTTTGTTTTTGGGCTGGGGTGTGTGTGTGTGACAGTTGGGTATGTGCGTTTGGGTTGGGTGTTCGGAGTATGTAAATGTGTGTAAAAATAAATTTGTAACTTGCACTGGACACCCACGTGACGAAGCTTAACATACTGACTTAAAAGATATATTTTCTGCCCAGTTTATTTATTAAATGTGACCAGATACTATCCCTGCCATCTGTTATTAGACTATCTATCAATGCGTATATTTGTTCAAGGAAACACGACTCGCGAGCTCGTCTGCCAAAAAGTCATATCATAATGCTCATGTCATGAATATTATGATAAAGGCACGTAACATCGCATGTGGATTTTCAATTTTAATAATTCTAATTTGTTGTAAATTGGTCGTGCACTTGGAAACAGATGGTATTGATGCGGGTGAAAATCACGATTTAACCAGATACAAGATAGCCTGTATATTGTGGGTATCATGACCTCTTTGTAAATGGGTATGTCTACATTTTGTCAAGATTCTAGTCTAGTTATTATTAACCACTGACAATCAGCTGCTCGAACAACATCAACTCTAAGAAACATCATACCTCTTAAAACAATTGCTCTCAGTCTGAAAAATGAATGGCGAGAAGGAACAATATATTTGGCGACAAGGAAAATACTTTGAAAAAGACAAGATGGAGAACAACTGATTTGTGAACTTAATTCTGAACAAAATTACTTTGTGTAGTAATATCCAGTTAATTTAAAGCACGACATTTGTTATTTTTACTTGATGAGCATAACAGTAATTAAGCAAATGAAGGATTTCACTCAACATGCTCAAAGAGAGTCTCCGGCAACCATAACAGAATGCCTTATATGTTATCAAAATAATTATCATGATGGTTTTATTTAAAACAAACTCATATTGACCATAAAAGCAGTCCGCTCTCAACACGCGATATTCAAATTCCCGCGCCGAAATTGTCTAAGTGCAATGACGTAATAGATATTTGTGTTCAATTGTCGTCAGCCTTCATTGTATTACTGGGATGTCATTGCACTCGACAATTTCGGCGCCCGGGAATTTGAATATCGCGTGTTGAGAGACGGTATATTTTTATTCGTTTTATGGTCACTATGAGTTTGTTTCAAGTAAAACCGTACCTCGTGATTCGTGCTTGATAATTATGTTTCTTAGATTTAAGGCATAATGTGTCGCCAAATCAGAAAATCTAAAATATTACCAAAAATTGGATTTTTGCATTTCTGTAAGGAGTGGGTTCGACCAAAAGCGACCTTTATATTATTATATTGTCAACTTTCCTCATGCTCTGTTATTGCCTTTTAGCCCCTGTATGATTTCCGATTTACTAACCAAATGAATTGCCTCAATTGTTTGTATCAATGACTAAGCACTCAGAATGAGAACCAATAATTATGACCCCCTCCATGATTTTTCAAATATACTGTATAGATACGAGTCTCCTCTATCGAGTGATACCAAAATAAGTACTAACATTCTCCACATAATATGACGTCATGTATGTGAGGGCACTCTTGCAAAATTGGGAAATTCTGGATATGTACAAAAAGTATAGGCAAAATTGATTTTCGGCTAAAAATTCTACAAACAAGAGATTTTCGGAAATGACTATTATAAACTAACAAGTAAAAAGTCAAGATCTCTTGGAATCATTGACAAGAGCGAAATGAAAATCATGCATTTTATTGTAAAAACATGTGGTGGGCCTCACCAACCTCCCCTCTATTGTCGTTTTTGTTGGCCGGTCCTACCCCAGGTACTATAGGTAAGGTGATGGGGTAAAATGTTATCACTTAAATGAGCGAGAAGGATGGGTATATACGATTAGGTTAAGTCGTTTGGGCGTAAAGATGCGCATTTTTGACGGATGGAAAACTTAAGAGGGTACAACTCCACCCTTCGTAGTTATAAGATGTAATTCAAACTGACGTTGTAACATAATCCTTGAACTTAGAATTAGGACCATCATATCATGCTCTGGTTATAATACATGTTGTAGGTTAATGAATGCGTATCACCTGTTGAGAGTACTAAATAATGCACGCGTACTGAGACGTTGTCACGTTGGTGCGTCTAATGCACATGATGCACGAGCCCCGCAGGGGAAGTGCATCAACATCTCAGTACAAGTGCATTATTTTGCACAATTCTCGAGCAACAAGTAACGTTTGCTCTGATTGGTTCTCACTATCCAGGAGTGTATTGCATTGCTAGAAATGTGTCACCGTTGTATTAATGTACTATATATATTTGTTGTTAATTTGTCAAAAAACGAGGACAACGTGTGACAACATTATTATTTTTGTTCTAGAGCTGTCAATATGTGTTACTCAATTTGACATGTTTGTTCAATACTTACCGCTGTTCAGCCTACTACTTCCTATGGCCATGATGACACCAATGTGGTTGTCAATTGCCAATGCCTTTATCATGTTCATTTACAATGAAAATACAGGCTATACCGCATCCGAATTATGACCAAATAAATTGTTGACAACTTTAAATTGAGAAAATAGAACACGGGACTTTGAGTTCATCAAGATGTTCAAACTCTCAGATTAAAAACATGTTATACTGTGAAAAATCACTCTTTCTAATCGTGGCATGCTTAGAGAACAGTAATTAGGGGCCTAATATGAATAACAATCCACAAAAACAGAATGTTACTCTTTACGAATTTCAGAAAAAATAGAGTTGCATTCACTCCCATTGTAATATCAATCGGATTGGTTACTGCAGATTATTTTTAGAACGAAATAACTTGAAACTGACTCTTTCACACTTACATGACTTAATAATTGAGAGAACTTGCATCCTTAACCCTGTTGTTACTGCGGTATTGTTGGTTACATGTTCTACTTGTTCGGAAAGGGTGGCACAGCCCCTATACAATAATTATCTTTAGTACTAATTATGGATAGATACAGGTCTCCTCTATCCAGTGTTACCAAAATAAGTTCTCCATTAGCTTCCATTATAACGTCACTATGACATCATCCCGCCGGTGCACCCATGCAAATTAGGGAAATCCTAGATATATACAATAACAAAACACATCCTAAAACACATCCTAAAGTTGAATGTTGGACTCACTATCACTTCAGCTGAATATCCGTGGGCTTGCACCCCTACCCTCCAAGTTTGATCGTTCAATCTCCCGGGTTCAATCCCGGGGGGGGGGCACTTCAATTTGAAATGGATATAGGTGTAAGGCTGGCGCTTTCGCACTAAGGGGCATTCGGTGAGAGCAACATGTAAAAAATATGGGGTCATTGGGTGAGAGCATGATTTTTGGCATTCAGTGAGAACAAAATGTAAAAAATATAGGGTCATTGGGTGAGAACATAACCTTTTTTTTAAATGGAATCTTTGGGTGAGAACCAAAACAGCGCCACAAAAACCTCGAAAATCGAATTTCTAGTTCTAAATGGCTTCAAATTTCTTTATTTTTTCAAAATAAGTAACAAAATCAGTGATAAATGAAAGTTGCTGTTCAAATTGAACTTGTAAGGGTCTTTGGGTGAAAAAAAAAAAAAAAAAATAGGGGGTCTCTGGGTGACAGAGCGCGGAGCGAGCATGTGTTCGTAAAAAATATGGGGTCTTTGGGTGACAGCGATGCTGAAAAAGGGGTCTTAACAGCCCTACATACGCGTCACCTCCAAAGTTGGAGTGCCCCCCCGGGTTCAATCTACCCAGTGTAATACGTGTCCCCCAAAAATTGATATCAAGATGAGCGCAAGGGGTATCCCAATTAGCCCGAGTCATTTGGTGGTTCATGTGAGTGGATTTAATGTACAATCGATCCCCTCCATAGGCATATAAAGACGAGTACATGTAGTCAACATTACTATTAATTCACCAACGCCCTTGCTCTTTTATTTGTTTGAAATGTTCATGAACTTGGTTCAACATTTTGAATAAATATTTGTGATATTCATGAACTTGGAGTATATTAAAGACCTTCATCCCCATTAACATGATTCATTTAGAAGTTCAATATCATTTGAACAATATGGCTCGTTGTGTGGTTTCTTGATTGCCTCCAGGCATTGAACCAATGCGGGGAAATGTTTATTGATTCAAATGTGTGTTATAAACACAACTTAATCGACTGTGAGGAGAAACATAAGATAAAAGTTAACTACAATTTGCACGTCACTCCTTATTTACGCTCTAACTGATTCCAATGGATATTCGTGGTTTCTGATTTTATTGAAGCTATAGTATTATTGATACATGAACCATACTTAAACCCCGTTTTTATAAACATTAAACTAGAAAAATGTGTTAAGCACGTGCGAATAATGTTTTAATTGTTCAATTTAATCTGGATATCATAATTATTCGTATAATAATATTAAAAGAGGTAAAATAAGAATAGCTTCAATATTTGCCGCTCCTTTTTAAATAGGGATTTGTAAAACCTGAATTACCTTTTGTGTGGTTATAAATTTAGAGCTTTATATGGACCACATAATTTAGCATTAATGGATTCTGAATTGTTGTAAATAGACATATTAAAAGAAAATGTGTGCCTCAAAAATAAAGAATGTTATACGCTGTGCCTCAAAACAAAACGGTGTTACGGTCCTATGATCATTGATACTGATACATCAGTTCTTGAATAAATACATAATATTTTAAAGATAATTTGTTCACATTCTGTTTGCAAATTAACCAAAATTTTAATCCCATATTGTTATCGATTTCAAATTCAACAAGGGCAGAGGTCTATTTAGAGTGTTTTTTTAAAAGCTAGAGAGAGAGAGCATGGATCATCAGATGGAGGGGGGGGGGGTGAGAGTGAGGGGAGGGAAAGGACGGCAGAGAGACAGACTCACAGACATACAGACAGGAGACAGGGAGAGAGACAGTGAGTGAGAGACAACTAGAGAGGCAAGACAACATAGATCGATGGACAAAGAAATACCCACACCAAACGCAAATTATGTTCTTACTTACTACGTACTAAGTAAGTTCAAATTTCTTAAATTAATTTTCATAAAGTTATACTTATGCCATAAATTGTAGCATAGGCTATATATTACAAAATTTGAGTAATATGCATGATCGATGACTGACTGATGAATGAATCAGAATTTAAGTGAATTTTGATTACCTGTAAGGTGAGAATATGCAAGTGTAAATTGTCATGAACAATATCTCGTTACCTGTAATTTATGGGAAACAAATTTGTCAAATACTTAAAACAATATGAAAGTATGCACACAACTCACACAGGGGAGTTCCTGTAATACATCAATGCCGTCCTTGTACTGATTTGAAACAAAGGCAATTTATATGGCATTGAGGTCTTAATTGGTGAAGTGTAAAATGGAAATACCTGTACGCGTGACAAATTTGGTGTTGAGAATTTGAATGACATATTGTGGAAATATTTACACATTTGGCAGGTAACAATCAAAACAATGGTGATCATGGTCATATATTGTATTTTATTTAAACATTCTCGGGTTATATATGTTTCAAGTAGTTACCAACTCCATGCATGTACGTCTTGTTGAGAGCCCCTCGACATTATTCAAGTGTTCTAGCAATACAAACATCACGAATACTCCCGGGTGAACATTCCAAAGTTCTACCTGTAGACACACGAGCAGATTGAGGGACAACTCTATAGGGATGGTAAAACTTTATTCTAAACTAAAGGAATATGATACATTATTTTGTAGGTTTTGTGTTGAAGTGGTTGCCTACAAGTGCCCAAACTAATTCATGAACCGGAAAACCCTGTCCAAGGCTCCAAGCTGAGATTTCAATACAAGTATTTGAATTATTGGTACAACTAGAGATGCATGTGAAACGTAATATATACTATATAGTAATAAACTGCTCAAATAAAGAAAGTCCGCAGTCATGTAACCCGTCCTACACCAAAATCTGATCGTGTTATGAACATTTAATTAATAAAGTCGTGTGCAGAATCTTGTTAGCTCCAACTTGATACCAAATTTGCCACCAAAAACTCTAAATTCAGAGAGATTGAGACCAGTATATGAAATTTGGTGCATTTTCAAAAGTTGCAAATTAAAAATGGACCACGCGAAGCTATAGAGGTGAATGGCACAGCGCGACCATTGATAAAGCCCGAAACAACCGCTAGGTCATATCGATCGCATCGAGCCCTAGTATTCATCAGTAAAGCACTGTAGCAATCCATGCGTTTTAAATTAACAATTGAATAAAGCGCGCACTTGGGATAGTCGACATGGGTTCATCGTGGGCAAGCAAGCTTGACCACATTGCCACGCTAAGCAATTTCGACCGCGTTATCGTTTTGATTTGCAACTTTTGAAAATGCACTAAATGCCATAAACTGGTATCAGTCTTTGTCACTTTTGAGTGTTTGGTATCAAATTTGGTATCAAATTAGAGCTAACAAGATTCTGCACACAACCGTATCAATCAAATTTTCATAACAAGATCAGGTGTTGGTGTAGGACGGGTTACATGACTGCGGACTTTCTTTATTTGAGCAGTTTAGTATCAACTCTTTAACACAACCTTAATTGCCCACTCACAGGTGCAGTTTCAACCGGGAGTTTCAACCACAACTCGCCCTATAACTACCTCTATAATACAACTTACCCCACAACAAAGCACAACTCGCCCATACACAACTCACCACTTAAACCCTAAGTTTGGGCCTTTCAAATAAGTTACAAAAATCATAGAATCTTCAAAAACGGGCTTTTTGTCCCAGTGTCATCTGAAGGGCAAATAATACCGGGTAGCTAATTATGCAGTATTCTTCTGTTCGTGTTTGTTTGTTGGGTTTTGTTTGTTTGTTTGTGGGCGTGTTTGTATCATATGTTTGTTTGCTCGTGTTTTGTTGCTCTTCTTCTAGTTGTATTTTTAGTTGGAAATTTAAGTATCTTATTTACAAGAATAACATAGGGTTGAGGTTTTCTAAAAATAATTACCAATATGCTTAATCGAACAATTTTCTCTAATGCCTATATCTTGTCAAGACTTATAATAGCCCAATAAATAATTTAAAGTCCACAGCAGAGGAAATAATCATTGTTGTTGGCCACGCTAAATATAACCAGGGAAGTATTAAGATAAATAATTGAGACTAAAACAAAAGCTGTTTAATTTTTAAAGGCCAACACAATCATGTCCCAGGTTGTTAGTAATCATCCTATAATCAATTGTACCAAACATTTGATAAGTGCTTTTGTCTGTCAGACTTATACCAGAAAGTCTTTGTTTGTGGTTGACTGTTAGTAGGGGATTGACCCCTTCCTCAGTCTTTTTGTATTGTCTTAAACCCCAACGCCACGCTACCCCCACCCAACCGACAAGACAAAATTAAGGCTTCATTATACAACAAGTAAGATAAAGCTTTAATTACCCACATATGCTTTTCCGGTGCGATAAGACATGTTGAATCGGGGATTTCCTTTCATGCGAGATAGATTCAAGCCATAATTTGTATGACCGCTTTTAGAACGGGGCAGCCAAATAGATTTAAGTTATTAAATGACCGGTCAATGGAATCTTAGTGGACATAAATGGACATTTGAATCATCCATTTTGAGCTGATGGATAGTCCATATTTCAAAAAACTGCATGGGACTTTAAGAAATCAAACTAAAACAAACAAACTCGAACAAAAATGTAAAAAAAATGTTATTACTCATATCTTAATCAAAGGAACTTTGCTATTGGCACACCATGATAGATATTCTTAATTTATTCATTTAATTAGGTGTTTAATGTATATATAATATATTTGTGTTAATTAAGCCTATATTTAGTTATAAATCACCTTATTTATATATATCACCTTATTTATATATATATATATCACCTTATTTATATATATCACCATATTTATATATACAATGTTCATGAGTCAGTGTAAAGTGCGATCTATGCTAAAAAACTACATATATATAAGAAATATCATTATTTTATCAATGAAACTTGAATAAAACGAAAAGAGTGAAGTTTAATCCACAGCCATTATTTATATAGAGAGCTCTAGAATTCAGTTTGTGGATTTATTTATAACTTCTTTCAGTCATCTAGTTTACAACGGTTCAAGTTCACCACTCTTATTTTCATGTATCGCATATGAATATAATATAGCAACTAGTTGAACTATTAATGAGGTGTCAAATCTTTCGTTAATTCGTTATCGCCTAGTCAACATATTGTTAATGAACTTTAATTGCATCAACTTCTATAATGTTTCATGGCTTTGATTGACATTCATGCTTTAATAACTATTAACAGTCAATTAATCACGTTTATTACTGTGTCCCGTTACACTTAACGCGACCTTAAACTTCACACTTACTTTGGTCATGGAAGTACGAGAGTGGTTTGGTCAATTAGGCGGAACAGCACCTAAACAGCTAAATCGTCCCTCAGTTGGAGGTTCTCGAATAATTTACACATACCGTCATTTCATCACCACGTAAAGCGTTCTACGTTTTGACTTTTTGTTTCGCTAATAAGGCGTGACTCCCGGTGGAACAAGTTTTGACTTAAAACACGACCAAGAAAAAAAGTTTGCTTGTCCTCAAATCACTTTCAGGCATTGGGTCAGTCTAAAAAAATTTTTCAACCAAAAAAACACAGATATTGAATCCCAAACGCTGTCAATGGCTCCAAATATTCTGGTATTTTATTTCGGCTCAGACATGTCCTACCTTTAAAAACATTGTTTACATTATATATAAGTTTGGTTTTGCCACACATTAATTATTGTAATATTATTTGGGCTGATCAAAATAACTGTAACTTAAACAAAATTCACATTAAGCAAAAGCGAATAATTCGATTGTGTTCAAATTCTCACTTTCTTGCCCACACGCCGCCCCTTTTTGCTTCATTCAATAGTCTCACAGTCTATGATATCCACAAACTGCAGAAAGCAATTTTCATGTATAAATTTTATAATGATCTTTTACCAGATATTTTTCAAATTATTTTATTAAAGCTAGTACGATTCATGCATATAATACTAGGTCATCGGAAATGTATAGAGCTCATCATTTTAAAAATGATTTAGCCCGTAACACTGTTAGACGACAAGGGCCTATACTATGGAACAATATTAGTTTAAATACCAAAAATTCACTTACTCTGACAAGCTTCAAAAATAAGTACAAATCTGAGTTATTATCTCGTTATAAATAATCTCGTTAGTTTGTGTAATGTTTCATCATGTAATTTTAAAATTATTATTACTATTATGTATAATAGGTAATCTTAAACCATAGCCAACATTGTCTGTCTCACGTGTCCTGTCCGGTCTTTGTCTGCACATAATTATGTCCTCATACGTCTTTGATTGTGTTTCGTCCTGAATGTTTAACTTAATATTGTAAAGGGTGGCCAAAAATTGTCGAGCTCTGCTCTGTTTGGTTTCCTACCATATGATTTTGCTTTACTCTGTAATAATTATTTAAAGGTGAAATAAACTGAAACTGAAACTGAAACTGAACCTTAAGGGATCTGGAATGAGCGTTTTGAGCGTTTCGACAGTATTTTTTGTGGGACATGAGAGCACATCAGACATATCGAATTGCATTCTGAATGTCTTTCTGATATCAAAGGATTTTCATTTTTTGAAATTCACGATATAATACAAATTTTATGACAAATTATTAACATTTTATATTTTTCACATTTTTGATATAACAGTCCTCGAAGTAAATTTTATAAATCTAATGATATATGAAGCTGTATGAAGCTGGGAGGAAAAGCCGACGATCAATTGAAAATTTTGACCTTTCATATTGAAGATATGGATTTTTTCCCAAAAGACCTAATTGTTTTGTGTGTTTTGGGGAACAAATCCATATCTTCAATACGAAAGGTCAAAATTTTCAATTGATTGTCGGCTTTTCATTCCACCTACATACACTTTAAGTACATATCATCAGATTTATAAAGTTTACTCAGAGTACTGTTAAATATCAAAAATATCAATTTTTAATCATTTGCCATAAAATGTGTATTACATAAAAAATTTCAAAAAATCAAAATTAGGCCTATTTGATATCAGAAGGACATTCTTCGTATTCAGAATGCAATTCGATATGTCTGATGTGCTCCAATGTCCCACAATAAATACTGTCCAAACGCTCATACCCCATCCCTTAACACATTATGAACATCAGCATGGTCATTCAAGTGAGGTGTACAACTCAAGCACTGTCTGATTCAAACTGAAAGTGCCAATCATATAAACATCTCAAAAAAAGTAACTAACCCCCTTAAATAATGGCTATTATTCAAAAAAGGGCTATTGTATTACAAATCTGTAAAATGCGTTGGAAGCAGAATTTATTTCTGCGCATTTTGACACCTCATATGATACGATAGCCCAGAAAACAATAAAACACCGGTCAATTTAATGTAGTGAGGTCCAGATTTGAAAGTTGCACTTACATGCAAATGTTTACAATACAAAAACACTCAGATATCATT
The DNA here is from genome assembly GCF_039555335.1 of Amphiura filiformis. Classification (NCBI taxonomy): domain Eukaryota; kingdom Metazoa; phylum Echinodermata; class Ophiuroidea; order Amphilepidida; family Amphiuridae; genus Amphiura; species Amphiura filiformis. The sequence goes on from NC_092636.1 coordinate 61,904,832, forward strand.
ACACAGATTTCCTTTCATTACAATGAATGCAAAATCAATAGAATTTACTGCAACTTTCAAATCTTAGGCTACATTGACTTAAATGTACGCTGTGACGTCAATATTTAGACAAATGAGGTGTCAAAATGTGCAAAAATAAATTCTGCTTCCAACGCATTTGAGAGATTTGTAATAAAATTATCTGTTTTTGAATAATGGTCATTATTTAAGGGGTTAGTTACTTTTTTGAGATGTTTATTTAAAGATCAATATTCTACTGTTTTCATATACCGCAAAGATTCACGTAATCGCCAGAGGATGTTTAAAGACATTCCCACAACCCAATGGGGTTTCTGACCTTGTATGTCTGGCTTTTGTACACATATGGTACAGTTGATCATGCCTTGCATTGGAATTGTGTGCAAATATCTGGTGTTTTCATCCTATTATTTAACATTCATAACATTGAGACTTAGGAATAAAATTAATGCAGTGGGACAATATGAATGTTACCTGTAAGAAAATCAAATATCAGTCCTAAGTCTCAACTATTAGCTCGTTGGCTGCAGTTTTAAAATGACCATTTTGTGTGTGTGGCAATGGGGACTTTGCCTTTAAAATTAGGTTATATTGATCAAATTTCCCAATCATAGTGCATTGTAGGAATGCCTTTAAGCCTCCTCTGCGTAATCGCGCTATGGGCTCATTTGACATGCATAAGTGGAAATCAAGCACAACATAACATAACATAAAATTCGCAGCAAAGGGCACGGACACCTTAATTGGAATTCAGAGGAGGAAGCTTTCTATTCGCACATGAAATTTACCCCCAAGGCAAAAAGGAGACCAAGTGCGCAATTAGGCGAATCTTTACGGTATTTGACGCTGCTATATCGTGTATACTTGTATTCTTGAAAAATACATATTGCGAAACTCATACTAAATACGTCGTTCTCGATAAATCGAACAAGACTCGCAAATATATTGTAATATTTTGATATATTTTATTTCAAAAAAAAAGTTCTACAGTCGCGGGGTTACTTTCTAGAGTCAGGGGCGGATTTAGGGGGGGGGGGCGCAGCCGGCGCGCGCCCCCTCTATTTTTTGACTAGCAAAAGGCGCCGGCCTAACTTAAAAATACAAAATATGAAAGAAATTTAAAAAATGAAAAAATTCGACCATGAACAGCAAACAATGGGCCAAAACCGTTGAGTTTTCTAGGGGGTAACCCCCTTAACACCATTTTTTCGTCATCGACCAAAAGGCGCCCCCTCTATCAAAAATTCCTGGATCCGCCCCTGAGAGTCTATGGCCAGACGGTCGTTCGAACGAGGACAAGCAAATAATAAACAACAACGACAACTCAACACTTCTATATTGTATCTAAATAATTTAACTTATGATTAACATTATATAATTTTAACGCAATGATATCAGCATTGTAAAGGTTATGACACGTATTGTTTACATATCAATATCATCATTGTCACTATATACATCTTTTTATGTCAAACGTTAATTATAGTTGTAATCTAAGTAATAATGTGCCAAGTAAATTCCGTTTGTGGGAGGATGAGTTATTCCACGTATAATGCTATTTTAAGGGACTACTGTACGGGGGGCACATCATCAAATTTTGGTGGGTAGGTATGCCCTCGAAGATGGTCTTCGGAGCTGACAGCATGCCGGGAAAAGGGGTCCAAATCAAGGGTCTTTCTTGGCTTTCTGTTTGAAAATCGTCTGAAAATAAACAGAAATGTTATGTAAGGAATGAGCTATTAAGCATTTAGGGGTCTTTTCGAGATGATATTCAGAGATCTTTCAGCGCTCTGGGTCTTTCGGAGTTGCGCGGTCCAAAAACAAGGGCCTCTCCCTGGGAACTGCACTGCATCCCGGTTTGCAGGCAATTATGATAATTATATAATGGAATGGATATAGTCGAAAATTCAAGACAAAATATTCACGTGTATCTGACGGTGTTCTTTCAAAATCAAGTAGCCTACTGAGTACACTCATAGAAATGACTTGTTCCCCTTGTTGGCGCAATTCAAAAGGAGTAAGTTTGGACAACTCAAAAATAGTGTAAAAGTTGCCAAAACAAAATTCATTTTAGTTATCCGAACTTTAAAAATGCTGAAAAAGCTCAAAAAGTTCCGTCAACTAATCAACTTTGTTGGCATTACTTAAAAAGTTGACGTAAGTCGTTGCGTAAACTTTTTAAGTAATGCCAACTTCTGAATTCAAGTTCAGGGAACTTGGAAAAATAAACAAGGTTCAAAGAACCAATTAGTTGAGTTATTGTAACTCAACATGTAATTAAGTTGACGTAACTCGTTCATATTAAGTTACTGGTACTTATTGGTTTGAGTTATTCCAATTTGTAATTAATTGTTACTTAATTCACGTAATTGGATTATTTTCTGCACAATTAGCAGTATTCAAATATTTATTTTTGTAATCAGTGCAAAATGTTGTATACTATAGAAAGAAAATTATGCTAACCTAAGCTAGTTTAATTTTCTGAGTTGTAACAACTCAATAAAGTATAAGTGAAAATGAGTGCGACCAACATAATGATATCAAGTCAGCGTTACTCAAAATTCAGAGGATGATTTAAGGAAGCCCCATCATGCACTGTAAAAGTGTTATCACTAGAGTTTCAACTGCCACTTTACTTTTCAAATCCCATTGAACTCTGTGCAAAAGATGTTGTTTTAGAATTGCCCGTGTGTCATTATTACTTGGTCGATTTCAGATCTAAAGTGATGTATGCATGAAGGATAATTCACACCTTCTGTAGATAACATAAAATGTGAAATCGACTGGCATTTTGAATGTGTATTTCTTGTAAATATATCAGTCCAAATTCAAATTTAACCATGCACATGTGTATGCAGTGGGCGGGTAGTGGTGTCATGTTCACTCACACAGCTGTGCTAACCGCAAGACTTGCTGGGAAGTGCTTAAATCATCCTCTGCTCAAAATTGTACGCGTTGGCATTACTCGGAAAGTTGACGCAACGACTTACATCAACTTACTGAGTAATGCCAACGAACAATTTCTATAAGTGTAGCCTATATATACTACAATTGTTATTGTTGAGCGATTATGATTGACCAATCAGCAGGCTCGTGCGTATCTTCATGTCTAGCTGACAACCAATGAGAGTTGTGGAAGTAAACAAATTTAGCCTTAGCATATGATAAGGTGTGTTGGATATGCCTAAATGAAAATGGTATTTGAGATTAACATACACTTTTATTGGCTGCCATTTCATGGTTCATGGTCCAGCAAAATGTTTTCCGAAGGTAAGGTCCTGCATATTGGCTTTACCTCACCTCCTGACACACTCCCAGCTACTCCCATCCAGGTTACTCCATCTCTCTAAATGTAAAAGAGTGAAAAACCACTCTGAATTTCAGAGTGAATTTAAGTTAGCTCTAAAAGAGTGGGTTTTAGCTCTAAAAGAGTGAAAACAGTACACATAATTTCACTCGCGATTTCGAGTGAGCCTCACTCGCTCAAACGTGGCGCCCAGTGCCGGTTTACATGTACGCATATGTACGCTTATGTAGGTTAAGCAGTATACAGACTTTTTATTGTACGTACAATATTGTATGTGCAAGATGTACGTTATTTTAATCTATTGCCATTCTATTTCCAGTAAAGTTTAAGTTCTAACGAATGTTTGATGACATAAAATCGATAATATATTTCTGCTAGATATTGTATGTAACATATTATCGATTTTTCGTCATCAAACATTCGTTAAAACTTAAACATTACTGGAAATAGAGTGGCAATAGATTAAATAACGTACATATTGTACATACAATATGTACGTCTAATACTCGGAGTCTGTATACGACTTTACGCCGCATCACGCTTCTCCAGACTGTGACCGTAAACATGGTATTTGCCAAGTGTTATGTCCTACACCTAAGTGTACTCACCATTGAACAGTTTGACTATTAGCTTCACTAAATCCATAGTTTTTCGCCAGCTAAGAGCTGGCTATATAATTCGGAGATCGTCTTTGTTTGCTAAAGAGATTACAGGGTAGGGGGCCTACTAGCATTGGTTTGAATTACTCAGTTGCGGACCTTTTTATGGTGAAAATATAACGTAAGGCCTACTATTTGATTTGTAAGAAAAGGCCTATTGAACAATATACCCCATTTGACATGTATTATAAATAGGTAGGTAAAGTATCAATAAATAAAATAACACGTATTAAACTAAAGTGAATCAACCTTTTTTTATTTTATCATGTTGATTATTACATAATTATTATGGCATTCAACAAAATGATTGAAGAGAAAACACACAATGCAGACTATAGAATGGAGTAGGTAAGATGCCATTTTCATAGCTTCGCCGGAGTATCGGACTAACAATCAACACATCAGTCTTTAGACATTTTATAATGTGCTATAGGAAACCATGGAAATAAGAGAATATTCTCTTATTTCCATGAGGAAACTATACATTGCGAATTAATGGAAAATTAATGTGCATGTATAAGGCAAGTAGAATGGTAGTTTTTAACAATTAACTAAAAACTGCAGTGTATTTCTTAATATTATATGAGATAAGGGTAAAAGGCAGAAAGACAAAAAGTTTGCTGTTTCTGTGTGCATGTTCTCATCATTGATGATTTGGTGGACTGTCATGAAACATGATGGATCCTAAAAAAGCGTGATCCTAAAAATGCCTTCCACCCAAACTAATTACAAGACCTCTTCTACATTGAAGCTGGCTTTCCCTTTTAAAGGGAATTTTTATCATCATTCATCCCACACAGAAGTTCGACACATTGTGTATGTGCTTAAGCTTTAGACCAGTTCAATATTCCTAGACCGGGCCCTACCCTAACCTGGGGCCTAGCCTCACAACAATTTAAAGCACATAGTAGCTGTTATGAACTGCTGTGATATTCTTGTATATAAAATAGGCCTAAATGAATAAATAAATAAATAAATAAATAAATAAATGCTCTCTTCTGATTCACTCTTTTACGGAGTGAATTTTTTCACTCTTTCTTGAGAGTGAGCTTCACTCTAAAAGAGTTGTCACTCAGATGGCTCTTTGAAAGAGTGAGATTTCACTCTTCTTGAGTGATTTTTTACTCTTTCACTTGCACTATGAATACAAAATTACCCTTTACGGCTCACGGCAGGTCGATAAACGATGACAAGATCGACATCAGTTCACCTTAAGTAAAAACTTTCACAATCGCGCCCAATATTTTAGCTATGATTTTCCGGAAAGGAAATAGACCAAACCGATCAAGACAATGTCTTCATGTTCATAGAATATTTGATTACAAGTGACAGTTGAAATATAGAAAACCTTTATGCGATCATGTTATCTCTCTTATGACATATCTCTACATGTCAGACCCCGTCTGAGCAAGACAATTCTCACTTTCACTTTACTTGTTCTCCTTTCATTTCACATCTTTCTGTTTTTATAATATAACTAAAACATTCCTTTTATTGTCATTGTTCAATCACACTCATTCTCACCATCTTGTTATTTCAGTTTCAGTCTTGTATCTCTTATCATCTCAAATAAAGTATAACCGTGAAATAGCAACAGTTATTTTTTCAGCAAATAAATGCAACTCTTCCCGCCTTCTCTCCAGAAAAGATTGTACATTGATTTTGATTTCCTTTCATTCTTCAAAACTATTTCTTGTATTTTCCCGTTTACACACTTTGCAAGTATACACCTTCGCAACAAATTTCGTGGTCCTTGTGGGCGGGGAGGTGTCACTATGTGGTGTAACTCCAGAGGATGATTTAAGCACTAATATAATGACACACACACAATTCTTATTAAACAACATCTTTTGCACAGAATTCAATGGAATTAGTGGCAGTTGAAACTCTAGTGATAACACTTTTGCAGTGCATGATGGGGCTTCCTTAAATCATCCTCTGGTGTAACTCCATATTCCACGGTATTGTACATGTATGATTTTTTATGTCGCGTGCAAAACAGAAAAAACAACTCCACATTATCGGGATTAAAGTGCGATTGGCAGGTTCATCCACAAATTGGAACAGCATTCAATGACAGGAGAACACGTGTAGTTTGACATTGCGCCAAATCCTAACATATGTTAGTACGAGAGATACGACCACTGTGAAAAATAATCTAATTTCGAACATACTCTACTTCTACCATGTCTACCAAATCAAATCAAATTTCTAACATGAAAAAACTGATAGCAATTCTAAATTTGATTGAAGCCCAACAAAAAAGCCCGGTGTATATCAAAAACACAGTTGAATTATTAAATGTTCCATATCTTTTGGGAGCAACTCTATTCCAGAAATAGATTTTATTGTATGTACAATAAAATGATTGCTGTAGCTAGCTCTTGCGTGTACTACATGTATTGGCTTATGCCAAAAAGTTCAACTTACCTGTAATGATATATCGAATAGCATGGTATATCCAAATTAACAAACACACCCCAAAATTTCGCACTTTGATGTCGTGATTTGACAAGTTGATAATGCTTAAAATAATAATAACATGAATAATAAAAGCAAGCAATAAATTCACAAACCAGCAACCAACAAAGAAATAGTCAAACAAAATAAAACCAAAAACAAGGACAAGTGTTTATTTCTTGTAGGCTACATGGTGTACCAAAAATGAAGCGGAATCGAATGCAAAATGCAGATTATTAATATAAATAAATATCGATCGCTTTATTTTGATGCTTTTGACAAGTTTGATGGTAATATTAGACATTCGCACTCATGCCGCGGCCAGGCAGCCGGGGACATTTGCCAAGTGGGGGATAGGGGTCGGATACTGATCCTCCATTATAGCATGTACAACGGTCAAACTCGTTTAGCTTCGTTTGGGGGGGGGGGGGAGGGACCCCTACACTGTCGTCCTCACCTCTACAAAACACCTTCTCCAGATGACCTATTTTGTTAAAGGTATATAAGAAGGGTTCAGGGCTAACGGACAACATATTAAAATTACTAATTATACATCCCAATCTGGAAATTTGCTAATTAAGATCAACATCCTACGTGTGAAAACAATAATCAGAGCTCATTTCGCTCATCAATGAAGACTATAACCTATATTTTTAATGATAATATTTTGACCAAATTCGGTCAATTGTTTTAGTAAGTTCAAGTAGGTATACGTAACAGCTCGTAACTTCATCTGGTTAACAAATAGATACTTTTCGTTTGCATATAGGATTGTAAATACTGAAACTGATGCTTTTCAATGAAAATAACAAGAGCAATATTAGTTTTTTTTAAATGAACAGCAAAAAGACCTGGGTTTCGTCCTCGGTCCCATCCACTTCTAGGTTTCTGACGAAGTGTTTTCTCTCTCTAATTTTAAACACCTTTTACATGCAATAGTAATAATTACCCAATCAACATTAAGACCTACAAAACGCCTATACTTCTAAATAAACATCAAATAAACATATACAGCTGCAGCCCTCTAGTCTTAACGACAATTTAATTATACAGAACTAAAAATTATGACTTAAAAATACATGTAGTACCCACTGACATGATAAACCTTTTTTTCATAATATATAGGCCTATACGATATTGTCGTACATTCACCGGTGGATATTTAGCAGTAAATGTTTCACCATAAATAAGTCGATGAACAGACTCGCGCATCTCAGTTTTACTCAACATTGTTCATTATTTTAACTATACTAGTAGGCTATACCCACAATAATATTTAACCTGTGAAAATTAACATGTTACGTCGTACCCCCTTAAAACTTAGTCAAACGGTTCGGGAAACCTATTAATTATGTTCACCTATCCGGTTATAACCAAATTATAGTACAAAACACTTTATGTTAGGATATCCAATTAGGTCTGCAGTATTAAACTTGCAATAAAGCACATACACCTGTAAAAGTAATGGTGTTGTTGGAGCCAGGCAGGTGGAGCCAGGGTTGATTCCAAAATCCCTCTACATACATAGCGGAAAGATAGTTTAACAACGAGAGGGCGCAATACCCGAGAACTCTTTGGACTGTTTTGGACAATAAAGAGAGATTGGCAAGAATTATTTGGCAAGAAATGAGGGCTCCATACCAAAAGTTTTTCTTTGAATCTTCTTTAGCCTAGCTCTACTTTTCAGGAGGTTGAAAACCGCAATTCATGGCACTTCTGGTTTTATTAGTGGCGCTATGTACATGCACCCGCACGTGTATTCAGTGAATGGACACACAATGGCAAATATAACGACCTAAAAGTTCTGGCATCCGAAAAACAGATTCAAAATTCTACAAATGTTTTTGAAAAAATTCCTAAATTTTGTTAAAAAACGCTGAAAATCGACCTTTTTAAAGAGAACTTTGGAAAAAAAACCTTTCGTAAACATTTCATGACATTGAGGGCCATCAATAAAGAAAATTTCTGGAAATTCACGCCCGTGAGTCTGAACTAAATAATTTAGCTGAAAATGCACCCCAAGTCTGCCGCACACCCCCGTACCTGGGTAACGATGGTGTGGTTGAGCCCCGGGGTTGAGCCAGGGTTGATTCGCTAAACCCCCTCTACACAGGGCCGTTCCTAGGTATTTTGGCGCCCTAGGCAAAGCCACTCTCTGCAGCCCCACCAAAGCATACCAAAAAAGTGTTAAGGGGGTTACCCCCTTGAAAACTCCATCAGTTTAACTTTTAACCTAGTTGTATACTGCCCATGTTTTTTATCCGCCCTCATTTTTTCCCCTTTTTTTCTCCATTCCCGTTTTTTCTTTTTTCGGCCCCCTTTTTTATGCGGCCCTCTGCGTTTGCCGCCCTAGGTGACTGCCTTACCTGGCCTACACTGCAAAAAATGTTGGTCAAAAAAATGACCAACAGTTTGGTCTATACAACACATGAAACAGTTGGTCAAAATTTGACCAACAAGAGTTGTACAAAAATTATGACCAACAGTTGGTTAACAAAAACTTGCTCAAATATTGGGCAAAGTATTTACCCAACATAGTGGGGCAAATATTTTTTACCAATTATTGTTCAAAATTTGATCAAACTGTTGGGCATTTTACATGGTATTGGTTCATATGTTGGTTTATTTTTTGCATAACTGTTAAGTAAAATATTTAACCAACATAGTTGGGTAAATATTTTTCACTAATTGTTGGGCAATATTTGATAAAACTGTTGGGCAAAATAACTAATCTAGTTGATTGGACCAATTGTTGGACAAAATTTGATTAAACTGTTGGGCATTTTACACATTATTGGTTCATACGTTGGTTTATTTTTTGCTTAACTATTAAGCAAAATATTTGCCAAACATAGTTGGGCAAACATTTTTCAATTGTGAGGTGAGTTTTCTCTAAATTAATTATAAATACATAGGGGCCTACATTATTACACGGTGTTACTTGTCTCATTTCATTCTGACAACTGTGTATGAAAAAATACTGTGAAATTTAGTGAAGTTATTTTCAAATACTTGATTGATTAATAAAAACTGATACGTAAGCTTATTAACTGCTCAGTGCAGACTGACATCATGTATGCATGGCTATCCGTGCATATCACGGGTGTCTGACTCGTACATGTCGTAAAACAACTTCACTAACTTGCTCAGTATTTTTTCATACACAGTGGTCAGAATGAAATGAGGCAAGTAACACCGTGCAATAATGTATGTATTTATAATTAATTTAGAGAAAACTCACCTTTAAAGGTGTCAAATAGCTGTCTCAGCCCTCACTCTGCCAGCACCCCTGCCACTGCGTCATCCGCCATTTTACGATAAGATCGAAAATGTGCTTTCCAGAACCGAACGCGCGAATGTTGACCAACTGTTGTGCAAGGAAAAGACAACAGTGCGCATGATCGAAAACTTTGCTCAACATTTTACATCTTTTGCCCAACAACTTGTAATTCACGCAATTTACTACAAAGTTGCCCAACTGATGTGATTTATTTAGCACAACAGTCGTATATAAATTACGTGTCCAAAAACTTAACCAACTGTACTCCTCTCGTAGTAAAATAAAGAAAAATAAATGGTCAAAATAAGAGGTTGCTCAATAAGAATTTAGATTTAACTATTATTGGGCAAGCCGTGACCAACAAATAAGTAAAAGAGTTTGCCCAATCAAATAGGTAGAAAATTTGACCAACTTTTTTGCAGTGTAATGGTCGGAACGGCCCTGCCTCCACCGGAAAGATAATAGTTTAACGACGAGAGGGCACAATACCCGAGAACTCTTTGGACTCTTTTGGACCGCAACTTAAGGGAGTACTACACCCATTGATTTTTTTTTGCATTTTTTTTGCATTTTGTGAAGAAATTACAAAAAAAAATTGGACAAAGTGGTATGCAAAATGAAGGGGCAAATCTTCTCGTTTTATTGGTGGTATCGGTATCAATGTAGCTTACATGCTTTTACAGATAGAAGCCAAAAGGAGGTACATCACTGATGATTTAAATTCACTTCATTTTGGAAAGCTTACTATCAACGGATTTCGTTAAAATTTTGGATATGTGTTGCCAACACATTAGGGAAATAAAGTTGATATGTAAAATGGGAATAAGTGGTTCCTGATTTCTTTTATGACTTCATGAACTTGGTGCTCCACAACTATCAAAAAAGGAACTGGTTAAAATGCTTCTATTTTCAATGTTGAGCTATATTTTGTATTTTTAACTTGCGACATTATTGCACTGAAACTTAATTTAAGCCATAGGTAACAGGTTACAACAACCATACTACAGCAATGATGAAAAAAATTGTATTTCTTGTCACCTATACAACCATATTGGGTAGTTTTCCGTAAGCTTAACTTTTGTGATTTTGGTAACTATTTTATATTTATTTGTGAAATCCGTCTCAACTAGGCATTCTAAATTGTACTCACCATTTACATCCCAAGGTATATTAGTATATCCACCATGCACTTCTCGATATATATCCAGTTAAAGACAGAATATCAAAATTATGCCTCATATAATATCACAGACTCTCACATGTGTATTCAAAATTGATGCTTAAATTTGACCTGAACCAATTGACCTATAACCTGACATACGGTGACCTAATAGCCTTTTCTTCTCCTAACAACTAATGACTATGCATCCATTGTATAAGTGTTTATTTAATTTATTCAGTGTTATATCATGGTAGGTATTTTGCATGCACCACTATAGATTTTCTATAGAGAGTATAAAAAAAGGATTTAATGTATTCTATTCATGTACCCTACTTGAACATTTTGTAAAGAATAAATTATGGTTTGTTATGAAACACAGATCTGAGTTACTAGGTTACAGTAAACAAAAAATATATAGGGTTAAAATGACTTACTAAAATGGTTGAAAGTCACTTTATATGTAGATATATTTTATAAGTTCAGGACATGAGGTGATAAACATATATATGTACTTAATAAATTTGCAAGAAAAAAAAGAAGAGGGGTACTGATGAAAATCGGGGTATTATATCGCCTTAAAGAGAGATTAACAAGAATTAGAAATGAGAGCTCCATACCAAAAATTTTTCTTTGATTCTTCTTTAGCCTAGCTTTACTGTTCAGGAGGTTGAAAACCGTAACTACCGTAATTCATGGCACTTCTGGTTTGATCAGTGGCGCTATGTACGCGCAACCGCACGCGTATTCAGTTTTTCGTCTCGGAAGGGGTCACACTGAGAATTAGAGAATTCTGTGGAAGGGGTACAAAATGGTAAATATAACGACCTAAAGTTCTGGCAGCCGAAAAGTTGCCGCCACTTACAAAATGACAGCAGGAAGAATGCGAAGATGAAGAAAAAGGAGTACTGAGAAGAATTGACAATCGTGGTCTACTTTCTGGCAACTATATCATCATTAGTCTTTTTTCATGCGACATCAGGACATGGTATCAACACTTGCTTCCAAGTAAGTCGACAGTCGACACAGACACATACACAGACAGACACACAGACAGATACCCCGACAGACAAACAGACACTCGGAAAGACAGAATAATCATGATGAGAGAGAGAGGGGACCAGGAAGTGAGCAAGAGGGACCGTTAAATTGGAATGCAACTCTATAATAGGCCTAGGTCACTGAAATGTTAATTAATTAATTTCGCAAATCAATCAAAAGGGAAGTTTGAAACAGAATACAAACCCAATTTGTATGTTAACCCATTAAGGATCTGTACGTACGTTTTGGTAAATCCAAGTGTGTGAAAATATCGGATTCAAAACTTAAATAGAAAACATTGGAAAGTTCTCCGACATGCAATAAAACACACCTGTAAAAGCCGGACATCCCCACACCTGGGTGTAAAAGTAAACGATGGTGTGGTTGAGCCAGGGTTGATTCGCTAAAACCCCTCTACATGATACCCACCGGAAAGATATGATAGTTTAACATCGAGAGGGCGCAATACCCGAGAACTCTTTGGACTGTTTTGGACAATAAAGAGAGATTGACAAGAATTATTTGGTAAGAAATGAGGGCTCCATACCAAAAGTTTTTCTTTGAATCTTCTTTAGCCTAGCTCTACTGTTCAGGAGGTTGAAAACCGCAATTCATGAGACTTCTGGTTTTACCAGTGGTGTATAATTTTATGCACGCGTACGCGTATCCAATTTTCGACTCGGAAGGGGCACAATTAAGTGGCAAATATAACGACCTCAGGTTCTGGCAGCCGAAAAGTTGCCGCCATTAACAAAATGATCTTCTGGAAAAAAAATCTTCTGGTTTTATCAGTGGTATTTTATGTACGCGCACGCGTATCCAGTTTTCCGACTGAATGGGCACACAATGACAAATATAACGACCTAAATAGACTGGTTCTATTTTGGAAATAATATGTGCTTATTTTTAAGCATTAAGCGGCAAGTTCACGTAAAAGTTGGCATCGGGTATGTTGTCTGCCAAGCTATATTGGAACCCCGTGACCCTAAAAATGACCCAACCCCAAAATAAAGTGTGGACAAAAATAATAATATCTGCGGCAGATCCCTGGATATCCCTTAATCGTGCATTTTAAGGACAGACATTAGTTTCATAAAGTGAAAAATTACCATTTTGTTTTTTCAAAGTGCTATCTTTATTTGCTAGTTTATGACATCCATAAATCATCCGAAGTTGTTTTTATGTATACATTATGTATATATAGATTGTTTTGCCACATCACTTCATAGGCTAACTATGTATCTTCCTCTGATTCGTATCGTCCTCATCAATTTGTCTTTTGATCTTGCAAGAAATGCAATCAGAAGCCAGGACCCCATTTTAAGACCACAATTTTGTAGTTACGATTTTCTAAGATTGCAAAAACATTCCAAATATGAATCAACACAACAGAGCAGAAACAACATTCAGTCCATGATGATGCCGCCCATTTTAAAGATTTGAGAAGATGTATGGTTATATGCAACATTTCAAAGTTACACTCTAAATAAGGATTTAAAAATAAATCCTCATGGTTGTAATTAGAGACCAATCAATTTTAGATTTCAAATTAATCTGATAGATTTGAATTTCAAATCCTTAAGATTTGATTTCAAATCTGTAAGATTTAATTTTAAATCTAATACTTGATTGTCTCTAATCACAATCCTATAGGATTTATTTTAAATCCTTGAAATTTAGAGTATAAACCACTATCACTGCCATTTTGCTTGGGATAATCAGTAAAAAAGGACATGTATAAACCAATTTATAAGCCTCAGGAATTCGCTGACCACTGTACCAATACATACAAGGTGTCCCATAAAAAGGTTACGTGAACAGCATTTTGTGATGGTACAACATAACAATGTCATTTTCCCCGATATTATTTATTCATCCTGTAATTATCTGCTAAATTCAGTGGCTATTAGGGGCAGAGACACTGTACGTTGGCACGTTTTTAGATACTTATGCCTCAATGCCCACTGGGGGCAGGGGGATAGAGGGTGGGGTGACTCGCATGGCGGTTTCTGAAATTTTATAAAAAATCACTCAATTTGGTGCATACTGCAGTTACTGTCCGTTTTCCTATACACAATACACAGTGCTCTCACCATTGACGCGTGACCTCTACAAATGATGTATGTTGGGAGAATGGACACTTGCCTAGTTAACATCACTGTGTGAAAAATAACCAGCCAATATTTTATTTATTCTCCAAAACTTCTAGCAAATATATTTCTCTAACATGACCTAAAATTACAGCTAGGTTAGATGTTCAGAAATGGTCGTAAAATATGAGTGAGGGCAAGGCATAGCTAGCCAACTCCCCGTGTTAATTGAATGGAGTTTTGACCGAAAATATTGGTATCGGACCGCTCACTTCTGAAGGATGCCACACAAAAACGGTAAAAGCTACATTTAAATTATTCTAAATAGGTTCTAGAAAATAAAGTTTTGTAACATGTCCTAAATTTGTAGCTAATTTAGATGTTTGGAGAGGGTCGCACTTTTGTGTTTTAGGAAGGATATGTAAACGACAGATAACACCAAAAATATGAAGAAATTATTTCCAAACCGTGTTAAGTCAACAATCATTATGTTGCTCATTTTGAAGAATGCTGGTTAACAAAAAGCAGGTCTTTGTCTCATTTCGTGAACAAAGGTACACATACCATTGTTTCCTTTCGTTTCCTTTATAATCGGTTACCCAACTGAAGCTATAATACCAGCTTTATTGCGATGTCGCACATTGAAAACAGACACTTGTGCACAACCAGAGAAGATCTGATTTAATCAGTTGAGCTGCTTCAATGAGTGTTATCTTGGTTTAATAGCTTTTAATGGGGTTTAAGTCCTGCAAAGGTCGAGATGAATTCTACTGTAGACATGACTGCATCATGGATACCTTTTTTGGTTAGGATTAGGGTTAGTTTAGGGTTAGGATTTAGGGTTAGGATTAGAGTTTAGCTTTAGGATTTGGCTTAGGGTTTGGATTAGCTTACATGAAATAATTACATGAAGGATCGACCCACTTTTGATCTCAACCAGTGGCGTATAAATTTCTTTTTGACAAGGGGGGGGGGGATGGCGGTCGCTTCGAGGTCGTTTTACAATCCATCAACCAATCATGACAATCAACGACCTGGCCGAGTTGACACAGAGCTGTAATGTGCCCTAAGTACGTTGATTATTTATCTCTGTGTACAAAATTAAGAGAAATTAACATGGTTAGTGAGACATTTGGGGAAATCCCTCTCATTCATTAAGTTGATCAAAACAAATGGAATCATTTCTAATTTTGGATATTTGGGAATTTTCTTTTCCAGCACGTTCACTGTGTATTGCGCCATTAGGGGAATCCCTGATAATATAAAGTGGATATATGACATCATGGGGAATACCCACAGGAAGTGTTGTTATGTAATGTGATAGAATGATCTATTAATAGATCATTGTTTTTTTAGGAGTATAAAAAAGTGGAAGTTTTAGTTTGCTCTTAGCAGAATATCATGAGAGTTTGTAAACCGTCTGTGTGTTGGTCATTGTTTTACTTCAAAAAGTACATTTGAACCAGTTTGCATAGCCAATAATGTGCTATTGTAATACAACAACGAGGGAGATTTTGAGACATGCGGAGTTTGGTTTATAAAACAGCACATCTGTCAAAAAAGTGGAGCAGTGCCTGGAGAAAGAGAGTGATTGGTGAAAGAAACACCATTTTTTGAGATTGTCTTCTGCGCAAGGAGTTTTAACACTTAAAAGTGTTTGGAGAACGGCGCAAGGAGTAAGTATTTGGAAAAAGCAGCACCATTTCTGTGCAAGGATTTTACACGCAAGGATTATAAATGCATGTGTACAATGGATTTAGCTGAACAATGATTTTCGCAGGATAAGCAAACAAGGAGATATACATCAGCCGTCCAGAACATTGCAACAGAACTCTATGATCACCGAGAAGACGACTGCTGGTTAAGTACTGATTAATTAAAACTGTGATTGTGTGATTATATTGTATGCGCAATTGTGGTCATGTACCAATCATATTTAACTTTCAATTAAAGACTCCTGCGAAAACTACATCATGTTGGCATACGGGGTCACCATTTCTTATCCGGCTGTCTTGTCTATGATGGGAAGAGGAGCACCAAATTAAACGTAAGGCGTTCACCAAGGGACCGTATTGGGTCCCCTACTATTTGTAGTCTTCATAAACGACTTACCTGATGCTGTTACATCAAGCATCCGCCTCTTATCTGATGACGCACTCCTATACAGACGTATCAGTTCAGTTCTCTCCATATGGAGAGATTTTATTTCACAGTATATATAGGCCTTCGGCCTTACAATACAATATAGTACAGTACAATATATTTACCCATCACCAGGGGGCAAAAGAGTTTGCCTGATTTTATGAGCATTAAAAATAAATTTTGATAATGAAATTATAGTTTGTTGATTTCTAGACTGAAATAGAGTAATAAAATAATTGAAATTTGGAATACACTCTGGCAATAAGCGATTTCTTTCATTAGCATAAGCAGGACATTTTAATACAAAATGATATAAATCTTCAATTTCACCAAATCTGGCTTTGGTCAGAAGTATTTTATGAAATGGTTTCTCCAGCCACAATAAATAGTCTTCCACCACTAGATTTTCTTTGATTTGAGTATAAAAAGTAAGTGATGAATATGAACTTAATGCAAACCAACGAAGACGTAATTGCCCCGTCCAAAATGACTTCAGACCTGGGAGAAGACCTGGCAGATGGCATTTATTCCTGATAAGTGTGAAGTGATCAGAGTCATCAGAGTCCATCCATTGGACTACACTCCGCACTGTTGACAAGTCGAAATACCTAGGTGTCATCATCCAAAGCAACCTGAATTGGGAAGCCCATGTAAACAATATCTGCATGAAGGCTAATAGCACCCGTGTTCCCGCTCGTCCACATTTGTACTGCGCACAGTACGACGATACTCTCATAGAGAGGAATGTACTCACCGGAAGAAGAAGGACAAGTGGTGGGCAGTTTCATACTGGTCGTAAAAAATGGGCGTATGGCCGTGAAGTTGCGTACTAATGCATTTTTGTTACTTTAAGTAACAACCAGGGGGTACTTAACTTCGCGGTTATACTGGGTCTATATCTTCGACTACATTGTATACAGTATTTATCAATGCGTCTAAACCCTTCTCTAACAATATGTTCCTTTCTCTTGTTGCGTTTATATTACGTTTCCTTAGGATTGATTAAGTTGAGACCCAATGTGTGTGTTATTTTTGACGATGCGTAACTCTATATCTCACTTTATACATACCTTAATGGTGATATTCTTATTTGAGTATATTGTTGTGTATTGTTGTTGTTATTCTATCAGCAGATAGAATAAATTGGAACATCCTTCATAATCTGTATCTGTCGTCGTCAGCAGAATTTCCCCATGAAGAGGCAACATCACTAACCTTTACATCACTAACATGACTTGGATGGACTTGCAGTATTTTAAATGACATTTAGTTTTTGAATTCTACATTGACTTCTTGAAGGCTTGAATGGATTGGCAACTACAGTTGCTGCAGGATTAAGGATGGTAAATGAAAAGAATGTCTTAGTCCCAATATTGGCTGAAGCCTGAATAGGTCGAATCACCCCCCCCTCCAAGATGGCGCCCAGGGCACGTGTCCTCTATTTCCCCTAGCTACGCCCACTGATTGCTGATACTTCTTCAGGTTATGCCACGAGTTCTTTCTACATTGAAATAGAGAAGTGCCACCAGGTAGTGTCCACTATGTTGTGAAACAAGCAATATCGATCGTCACTGATGTGATGATTCTGTGTGATGCGCAACTCTTTCACATTTCAGCGTATTGTACAATGTACACAGTACCTGTTACTATACCTCATAAATATTTATTAGGTAATCCAGACATCTTATTGGTTAATAACGCCAGCGTCCGAGTATGGTAGTCTGATTACTTCACCGTGCCTGTGCAATTACGCGCACGCGGGAAATAGTAATAACTTCCACACCCCTACTACCACACGGTATCTCGACCCGCGAGTCACCGTTCCTTCAGACGTTGAGACGTATAGGGATGACCAATGAACCATCAACTTGTTTAGAACACTCCCATAGACATGCACGGAGCTCAACTGTGCACTGCTTACACAGACATTTCTAAATTGATCTTATTCTTTTATTTTTCAATATTTTTCTGTAAAAATTGGGAAGTTAATGCCAATTATATTTTGTAACTATCTTGCAAATTACAGCAACATAACTTATTTCATTTTCCTGTAAGTGCGAGTCAGGTGAAAAACGTGGCCTACTGAGCTGTAATTTGGCAGAGTTGCCAGTAATACCTCTATCATACCCTCTGTAAAAAGGTTAAAACATTGAACAAGTAGATCTCAAGTTACAAATTAAATCAACAGCTTCCCTTTGGAATTTCCATACTCCTTTCGAATCATGCTAAGAAGACACCTTTCTGAACATAAATGTGAAGTTTCGTGCTCATTCGATGTATTTTTCACCTGATTCCAACCCTAAACGTTTTCTTATATTTAGGCATATACCATCTACAACTTGCTGCTGGCTATACCTTGTTTAGAACTTTCAAAAGACGTACCTGAATGTGCAACCATAACTGTTTCAAAATAACCCGCGAAAGTCATGCAGGTAACTCCGAGGTCATGCATTGAATTGGTTTGAATAAGGAATACTACGGGAACCAGCACCTTTGTTAGAAGTCACACATGTAAGGTGTGAAGCGGATCACCTCTGTTGTTGTGAATGGGTTAATGAGGTTCAATGGCACTTAAGATTTTGTTTGCATACACCTACTAATTGGTCATATTAAACCCAATAACATTGACATTTTGGTTGTAAAAAAAGTTCACCTGGAATTTTGATTTTGTGCCATATCGGCCATCTTGGATGATTTTTGGCAAATGTTCGCTAAATGCATGATTTCAATGCCTCGGTTTGAAAAAATAATTTATGCCATTGACTAGTAAAGTGCCATTTCATAAGATACCTCTTTGATACTTTCACAATATGCTTGTTTCATATTTGCATATATGTTAAAATAAAGAAATATATAAAGGTAAATATATATTATGCCAATTTTGCTCCCAATTGTTATTTTTGGACCTTGTCATTTCATTTCATTCCAATGACCGGTCAGAATGGGAAACTTTGAAAATTCATAATTCGAAAAGTTCTTGGTCGATTTTGACCATTTAACCACCAAAATACTTGTGTTGATGAGTTCTATCCAGAAAACAATCTTTTGTAGCAATAGGGGCAACATGAAATTTTGATGGTTATCCCTACGTATAGCATTATGCCACACAATGGCCCGGGACAATGGCGATTCTGCAGATGCGTTTATCGTGAAAATGGCATGATGCTGCAGTTACCAGATAATTACCGATGGATAATAACACGCGAATTTGACGTTTTATGAAACAAATGAATGTTTTTATGGAGAGTTTAAAAAAAAAGACAATTAGAATAGGTTTATATAAATCTAAATTGATTGAACATAAATCTTCTAATAAAATCAGGTAAGCAAAATATTAAACTTAGGCATATTTACCATGCCGGTCTGCACGCTGACCGATACCGGTGGGTTTTGACTTTTGTTTACTTTTACTGTGATAGTGAAAATATTTATGAGGTATAGTAAAACAAATACAACATGTTCCATTTCGGGAAGTAGTCAAAACTACTGGTTCATCGGTGTTGATGAGTTGACTACTTCCCACCGCTGACCATGCTGACGCGTCGGGAAGTAGTCAAATCATCCAACAGGCCAACACCTATGTTGTATTTGTACATTAAATACTCGTGTCCTATAAAATATTAGCACCAAATAAAATTTAGTTAAAATTGCATTTCGCAATTGATATAATGATATGTTTGTCAAAATTTCCAACTCGCTGACCAGCCAACTGTATCACTCTAACGTGTTTTACGTCATGATTCCGGGTTTGTTAGTGTTAGGAGGTTTGTAACACGACGGTAGAAAAGGTAAGCGTTAATGTATTATTGCGTTATTTAATAGGCCTATATCGTTACATTTTATCTATTAGCTTACTATTGATTGCTAACACGTGTCTCTAAGGCATATATACGAAAGGTCCTCTTGATAAAAATTAAGAGAATTATTCTATAGTAGGCCTAACTTTGAAACTGTTGGAATCGAAAAGACAAAACGAAAATATAAATTATCATTTATTAGGGGCTCATTAGTGTGGGTAAGACTCGATTGTTTATGCCCAATGTAGAGCCGAGGGCACAGACAATGACCATGCCCTCAACAGATTTTCATAATTGGTTAGTCGGTATTCTGTAAGCTGTACTGCCTCAAATGTTTACACTACCATGACTACGGAAAGTGTTTCGGCTAGCATGCTAGTGAAGAGATTTGGAACGTGCGTACTCGCTTGTCATGATGCAGTTTTGTCTACAGTAGAATTCACCACGACCTTTGCAGGACTTAAACCCCATTAAAAGCTATTAAACCAAGATAACATTAATTGAAAACAGCTCAACTATGTTAAATCAGATCGTCTCTTGTTAAATCCACACTACACATGTTTCTGTTTTACCTGTGCGATATTGCAATGAGCTGGTAATATAGTTTCAGTTGGGTGAACGATTATAAAGCAAACGCAAGGTAACATGGGCCTTTGTTTCCGAAATGAGATAATAGTCTGCATATTGTTAACCAGCATTCTTGAAAATGAGAAACATAATGGTTGTAGACTAAACTCGGTTTGGAAATAATTTTTTCATTTTGTTGGTGTTATCTGTTGTTTACATATCCTTCCTAAAACACCAAAGTGCGAATATTTCCAAACACCTAAATTAGCTTTAAAGTTAGGACATGTTACAAAACTATATTTTCTAGAATTCCAGAGAGTACTTTAAATATTGGCCGGTTATTTTTCACACAGTGACGTTAACTAGGCAATGCCCTATACCTATAACATACACTAAAACCCCAAAGTGCGAATATTTCCAAACACCTAAATTAGCTAAAAATTTAGGACATGTTACAAAACTATATTTTCTAGAATTTCAGAGAGTACTAAATATTGGCCGGTTATTTTTCACTCAGTGACGTTAACTAGGCAATGCCCATATAATATAACATACACTGTTTGTAGAGGTCACGCGTCAGTGGTGAGAGTACTGTGTATTATGTATAGGAAAACGAACAGTAACTGCAGTATGTGGTGCATGAAGTCTCTGGTTCAACCCCTGGAGGTGGCTTGAAACAAAATTGGCAACATATCATGGAGGAACCGATTCTGATGGATACTGGAGCATTTGATTTATTTATTATATTTAATGCTCACGGGAATGCTCGACATTCAATCGTGAATGTGTTATATAAGCGTGACTTGAGGTGTGCATAATTATAGCTACAATCAATGTTAGATAAATTACATCAGCAGATATTACGATCGTAATCTTTATTTATCTTTAAGTTTATCACTGAAACCATTTGCTTAAAGCGTAAGATACAATGGCCTTTGACTGCTGTATTTACCTGGACAGACTTGGTAGCTTGATTATATCACATACCCTATAAAAGGGTTGTACATGCATTGATAGTTTAATGAACGTGGTGGGTACAAAACATTTTATTTATAGCAATCAAATTTCGCAAATTCATAATGTACATAGAATAATCGTCGAGAAAGTCATATTTTCACATGCATTTGATATTTGCGTTATATTCAGACTACATCATGCGTAACACGTGAAAGAAGTTGCTAGCTAGTGTTAATTACCTGTGTGTAATGTCTGCAAAAAGTTTGCACTGATAGCTATAACCCTTTTACATAATTTTCAGAAAATGGCGGCCAACGATTATGATGATGAGGAGGTTACATTGGAAGTTTGGGATATCGTCATTATTGTAGCTCATTTTATGCTCGTATTGGGACTTGGAATATGGGTAAGTCGTTTATAAACTATTGCCACCCAGCAAACACAAAACACTATACACAATAAGTGCCGGGTTTTGTATAAAACATTTCAATAACATTCAGAATACATGTATGAAAACTTGATGTAAAACATTTTTACATAATATATTTTGCAATAACATTTTGACAACATTTTACAAATGGTTATTGTTGTGCTTTTCATTTAAAACGTTTTAAAAATGTGTTTTTATGACCTCTCAAGTATTATAACCCGACATTTTAAAAATGTTATTACAACGTCTTGACGGCGCGGCTTGACCAAAATGAAGACGTTTATAATAATATTTCCAAAACGTTTTTTTGTGGTTGTTAGGTAATACTTGTCTGCCAGTCTTGTATGGTATTAGTACATATATTTGAGGAAATATAGTAGAAAGGATTGAACTGAGTGTTAAACCAGTGATTCGCACATAGTAAACCAGTCCGATTGTTGCAGATAGCAACATTTGCACAGTATTTTTTGTGGGACCTGAGAGGACATCGGACAAACAGAATTGCATTCAGAATACGAGGAATGTCCTTCTGATTATAATTTTGCAACCCATTTATATGTACAGGCGGATCTGGGTTTGTTTGTATTTTCATTTCTTTTTAAACAGAGAAGATGAGAAAAGAGGAGGTCGCTCGAACATTATAATCCGATTGCCCACAGTTAAAGGGGCATTTCGTGATCCACAACCTCATCCCCCCCACTTTTCCCAAAAAAAGTTGAGATTTTTACAACACTGGATACCTCTGGCTACATATTGTTTATGTACCAAATATTTCTTGCATATTAATTCGTTTAGCAAAAATATCGCCAAATTTGAATTTCGTTCTGGTGCACCAGAACGAAATTACAACACATCTATGGAGCAGTGTAATACACATAATCATGCAGAACTCGCAAACGCAAAATCGGAATGAACTGAAATTTTGGAAATAAGCTTTTTTCGTGGATATCTACTGAAAAATGTCATAAAAAGAAGATGCTAGGATCACGAAATCCTCCTTTAACCTCCATTCACTTTTCTTTGTTTGGAGTACATCCGCCACACGCTCGACTGATTCAGTAGTAGAAAATATTCCACACACGGAAGTAAATCGTTAAATTCCCAATTTGGCAGTCAAATCATGCTTTAAAAAAAAAATATATATAATACTAACTCTAGGGTGACCATGATTTTTAAGCGAGTGAAAAATCATTATATATATCGCAACTCGCATTAAAAAATTCAAAAGTTTTGTTAAGTTATGGAAAGTCAAGCATAATTAATTTTCCAGTAAAATTAATATAAGGTCAAAGAAAAAGAAATTTAAATGATAACCATTTGTTTGACAAAAGTGTCCGCACTATCGATTGATTACGTAACTGTTATGAATAATTTATTAGGTTTTTCAATGCAATCACCTCGACCCATTAGTACATTATTATCTGTATTATCAAAGTACTTGGAATAGCAATCCGGGGCGTTTCTTCTCTCCATACACAGATGAACAAATACAATAGATGAAGGTCAACACGTATGACCTCCTACGTGACATTTTATATGAGATGTACAAAAACCTGAATATCATAAATATCAGTATTCGTTTGTGCATATGGACTGTACATATACGATGCTAAATATTACTCATTATATATTATGACAAATATTGGTATTATGACAATACGGTATATACATTGTATATAAACCGACTAATAGATCCTACTATCATGGCGTCAGGTCAATGGTTCATCATATCCCGTATGTTTCTTAAAATTCATTCACATTTGAGACACATTGCTGTGCCCATTTTATAGGTGCACAGGTGGATCCGTGTTTTTTTAGTTTTCATTTCTTTTTAATGAAAGAATTAAGGTTTTCCACTGCACAGGGGGGCTACAAGGGTGATACTAAATTAATGCTCTATATATTAAATGAATACGTGTTCCCGATTGGCTCTATACGCTGGCGAAGTTACGTAATTAATCGGATTAATTACCATAGCAATAGGTGAAAACAATTTTGAACATATCGCGCTGCACTACAAGCAGGTTACACTCATCACCTGTGTATGTCTGCAATCATAGATTGAATACAATACTGGTCTTTTCAAAGATGCTAATCTTACAGGTGCAATTAATCAGCATGATATGGTTCAATGAAGAGGTACCGTGTGAACGTATCAGTGCAGCGCGGTATATTCAAAAATTGTTTTCACCTATTGCTATGGTAGTTAATCCGATTATTACGTAACTTCGCCAGCGTATAGCGATTTCACGGGAAAGGTATTTCTAGTACAATGCAGCGTCGGACTCTAGCTGAGAGCGTAGCCTAAGTCATTACGGATTACAAGAAGGGCTCTCCATACACAAATGAACAAACACAAAGGAGGGTAGTCTCCTCCGTGACCAGCTTGATTTCGATGGAGCGGAACCAAATTGGCTGCGGAGGACACGGGTCATTTTGCCATGCAAATGAGCCAGTGTCAGCCAGTTGCCTCAATGTTTATCAACAAACGGGCAAGGGACTGGTATATCGATTTGCTTGTGTGAACCGCATGCAACCACTACACTATTCAATAGCCTTATTGTGATGTGGCGGAGCCCTGATCAAAATATGATGCGCGCGTATACTGCAAGGCAAAATACAATGAAAATTGTGATGATGCGTGCGCATACTGCCAGGCATTGACGTCAGAAGTCAACTCATCTATATGAAGCAACAACCTACTTATTATACTATTACTAAATTCATTTTACCTTGTCAGTCGCGGGGGTCATTTTTCCGGGGTCATTTGAACGTTCCAATGATTCCAATATAAGGGCCTATACTTACGCTAGAGTGAACACGGTAATGCGATTGATTTTTTCCACGTAAAAATACGGCCAATTCAGATATAATTCTATAGAGGCCCTGCATGCTTTTATCGATTGGCTCCAAACAAATGATTTGAACCGGTGTCCTTCACCGTAATCATGGCGCAGTCCAGTCCATTCAATCAAATGTTGTCATCAACCTATTTGATCGAAGAGCATTTGTTATGTGTGTGAGACGAACTGTCGCGGTAGGTTGCAATCATGCTTTTATTGAATGCATTTGCGAAGTCCGCCATATTTACGGTATGATACGTCATATGCACAACCTCTATTCATCTCGATTCATGGCTTTGAAAGTCACATGCATGCTATTTGCCTCAATGCCTTCACGGACTGTATGGGGCAATTGGAAGCCCGTAGAACGATTTGTTGGTCAGCGTAGATATTGAATAAAATTGAACCCCATCGCATCAATTTAAAGCTACACCCTTTTTTGAAACACCCGTTACCCGCGAGTTCAAATGTATGTACTAGAGAGATTGCGATGTTCCAAACGCAGCACGTGGACCGTACGTTTTCACGTACGTTTTTACGTACGTTAATACGGTGTTAAATATAGCTAGTCTCGGTTCCAAACTGGATTGTGCTCATTCGTCATGAAGGAGAACAAGTCGGCTGGAATAAAGACTATAAATCTGATCTAATCTAATCTAGGTCGATAGAAGGCATAGTGATTGAAAAATTAACAGTAAGCGCAGGCTACTGAGTCTGCCTAATTCAAACAGCCCGCTTTTGATTTTGACTAAAATTTTGACTTAACATGCTGCTTGTATTTTTGTGCTCTCCAAATATTGTAGTTGCCCAAAAACATATATTTTGGTAGATCAAAGATCACTACATCCGTATATCATGACTTTACTTTCAAAATGAGACTTTTTCGTCCTGAAAATTGGGCGCGTTGCATGAACTTCGACATGAGGTAAAATCAGCATATTTCAACGTAGCATCTGCGTTTTAAACTACGTTGGAATCCAAAATGGGAAATCGCAATGTCATTTTTTTTGTACGCAAAGTATCACACACATTTAAATGGGCAATCTCTGCTTATGGATATCGCGTATAAATTTAGTCGATTTTCAACACATCGCTGTACCTTTATTATAATGATTTGTTACAAACAAAAAAGATCATAATAGTAATTAGACTTTCCTTCGTATGTTCATTATCATTGACTGTCTTTAACATATTGTGAAATGGGCAAATTTTGTGCATTTTCAACGATGTATCTACGTTTATATCGCACGTGGAAAATCTTCAAAACTGGCTAAATACGTGACCTCGCTTCGATACAGGAGAGTGGTTTTGAATAGATCAACGTACGTCCGATACCTACGTTTGAAAATCGCAATCTCTCTACTATAATAACTTTTTCA
This sequence comes from Amphiura filiformis, assembly GCF_039555335.1. Classification (NCBI taxonomy): domain Eukaryota; kingdom Metazoa; phylum Echinodermata; class Ophiuroidea; order Amphilepidida; family Amphiuridae; genus Amphiura; species Amphiura filiformis. The sequence continues at coordinate 61,930,961 of NC_092636.1, forward strand.
AATGCGCTGCTCACTGACGATCTGGCTGCTAGCCTATGTAGATTTGGAGTTACCTGTATTTGCACAGAAGTTAATTCTAATGTAATTCGCCATCGAAGTGTTTTGTGTAATCCGATTATCACTATGTCAACTGGATCACAGTTTTGAGTCCTGAACTACGATCACAATGATCGTCATACAAAGTCTAACGCATGATATAGACGAATCCATTTTCACGCATTTCTACACCTCAATAGCAGCCATAGCTGGGTCCCCCCTTTGGTCTATCCCACCTAAAATGTGAAATGATGTGGCCTTGGCGGGGATATTAAACTGCATTCCATCACCCGTGTTACACGTAGACAAAAGAATGATGAAAGTTTACAATACAATACAATTCAACATCGATTTTTAAGCGGATTTAATCCATCCAATTGGGCAGTAACAACACCAGTTTGGTACAGACGGGACCCAGTAATGGCCGACTGATAGGATTACTATCATTCCAAAGGGTACGTAGTTGTCCCGCCCCTCTACAAGACATCTTCTACATTGAAGCTGGCTTTCACTTTTAAATGGGAATATCAAAATACGCAGAACAAACTCTCCACCTATAGACTACTTTGTTTTGTAATTTAAGTGCCTTTCAGAAATGGCTTTTGTTTTAAGTGTTCGGATACTTTTTGAGCTCAGTATTTATCCTTTATAGTCCAGGGCTAGGAAATCACCGGTATCGTGGTACCGGCGTTCCCAGAAAAATTCAGAGTCGCAGAAAAAAATCAAGACGGGAAAAGTAATCTTTAATATCATTTTTCTGAAGCTCTGAAAATATTCTGTGAACACGATCACTCGTGAAATATTTTCTGCGAACTTTCTGCGACGATAACTGATAAAAAAAACCTTTAACGCCAGTGACAGGAATGAATGTAGCATAAGTAGGATTCGTTCCCCAGAAAAGCAGGTTTTTCATTGATTTGCCAAAGGAAATAATTTTTGTTGTTGCATATTGTTTTGGAAAAACTTCAACTGTTCACATCTTTGGAACTAAATTAATGTTCAATAACTAGGATTTTGGGTCCAAAAAAGGGGAGAAAAAAAAAAATTCAGTCCTTAATAGAGGGGGATCAAAAAAATTCGAGGGTAAAATTCCGGAGTAAAATGTACAAGAAAGCATGTACATTCCAAATATTTTGCACGCTCCGCGCGCACGAATGTTAAGTATTCAATTTTGTAATCTCAAGCTACAAATCAACAAAATGTGCGCACTTTACAATTTGGGTGTAACACTATGACTCCAATGAGTAATAACTCCAAACAGTCATTTTTAGCTAATGACATAGGGGTAGAACCGGGGTGGGAGGGGGCATAAATCCCCCCAATATATTGTTAGGGGATGGTCCATACAATCATCCCCACAAAATTGACGCCTGTATATGGGTTTCTAACCAAAATTAACCCCATATTTGGTCATTTTAAAATAAAAAGTGCCAATTTTTGTGCGCTTCGCGCAAATTAATTCTAAGACTGCGCTGGGGCTTTGCCCCTGGACCCCACCTGTTTAATAATTGTGTTCATACTCGCGCTCCGGCTCCACGCTCGCAGAAAATATTTCAAACAACAGTTCACGTTCCCAGAAAGGAAATTATTTTTCGCTGCCCTGCTTTATACATGTATATTCCGAGTGCATATATTTCAAAACAAAATTATTTGTCTGTGGGAAGCGATGTTAGGTAATGTTACGTATATCTAATGCTTGCGGTGTAAGTCAATTTTTTTCTTATCTATGATTGTGTCCGTTTCTTGAAAATCTTTTCCTGGCGGGTTTACCCAGGCGGCGAATGGCATGATCGAGCCGGCAACTTGTGAAACCGCCCGGCCGTATGGCATTTTCCATATACTCGGTTAGTTCTGTGGGGTTCGTTATCGAACCCCAACGGTTTTAGCTTGTATTTATATTATTTATTAACATAGGCCTATTTGTTTGTGATAATTCAAGCGTTTTAAAATTTCAAAATAATCCCATTCAATTACACGGTTGACGATGAAAATTTACTGAATTTAGAGAATGCAATGAGACCACCACCAGGGTTTACCGTCCAATCGATCATACATGACACCAATCTTGGTATCAATGCTAGTGTAAATAGCTGCTGCTTATCATAATAAGTGTCTCTCTTGTGACATCAACGATTAACTACAAATCATGGGCAGTTGTAGCAAAATGTTAAAAACGCGCAATTTTTGCTGAGCTGTGATATTCGGAAGATCTCCGAAAGTTGTCAAAATTGAATTTTACGATGTAGACATTCACATTAATGCAATGATATCTATTTTTTTAAATCCCATGTAAAATAAAGAGGACAGAGTGTGTCAATTTTTTTTAACACGGTTTACTTTCTTACGCCAGACAATTATACCAATGCATCGTTTGACGTTTGAAAGAAATCTTGAAATTGTTTAATAATCCGACCAGTTTTAAACAATTCAATTTGTCAACCATTATCTTTTATAGCATAATGCTATTACACGAACCTAGTATGGTGTTTCTAGCATCTTTTGGTCTATTCTGTACGTTCTGTTTCATTATTTATGTACCACCATCTTCTGACCAAGACTGAACATTTAAATGTCTTCCTATTTATGCAGGAGTCAAAGGCAATCTTGACCCTAGCCTCCTCAAAGCATTCACTATTTCGTTGGTGAAATGTGTCTAATCATTACCAATGCGTTTTCAGATGCTGTGTATCGTCAACCAAACAAATAATCGCAATGGTGAATCTTTAACTAATCTTTGCACTTGTGTAGATTGTTATACATTTACATAGAGATAACACTCACAGGTCAGGTGAATCCTGATCAAATATGTTGCTCTTGTGGTGATTCTTGAATCCCTGGGACTTATGGGGTACTACACCCTTGCCCAATTTGTGCCTATTTTTGCATTTTTTTCTCAAAATTATAGCGCATTGGTGACAAGTAAGATATGTATATTATAGGGGCAAGGACTACAACTACTGCACTGGAAATTTTATTTCAGCACAGACAACAGTTATGGAGTTACAGTCAAAAATGAGGGAAAACCAATATTTGATCAATAAATCAATAATAAATTACTTGCCTTGAGTTGCTGAATTGTCAGTGCAGTAGTTGTAGTCCTTGCTCCTATAATATACATATCTTACTTGTCACCAATACGCTATAATGTTTGAGAAAAATGCAAAAATAGGCACAAAATTGGCCAGGGGTGTAGTACCCCCTTAAGGAAGAACATATGATTAATTGTGTTTTCAACCGATTGAGTGCCGCAGGTTAAAAAAGAAAAAACAAAAACAAACTAAAAATGTTTTTGGTTTTGGGCAGAAGCTGAATCTTTGCCTAAAATGATGTTTGAAGAGTGAACCATGGTGAATGAGTGCATGTTGAAGTGCTTGAGGGCGGTAGGCTAAAAACTCCCTTTGACCCAGGTGCCTGCTTTGACGCATACATTGGTGAATAAAGTAATGTAAAATGTAATTTGTCTAAAAATGTTGCACGAAACCCTTCAAGTTACATTCCAAGTACATGTAGCTAGGCCCAAGTACAGTGAACTTGTACGCTGAATACCTTCGGCTATAGACTACACCAGCCACAAAAAGAAACTAGTCAGTTATAGTCATCCTTGCTGTTCAACAACCTGATAATTTTGAATTACTTTAGTATTCTGAATTTGCTAATTGGACTTTGCTTTCTCATTTGACACCCTGTTCGGTAAAATCGAGCAAGAATTGACCACGATATGCGCCTCCAAACCCTCAAACCCCAAAATCAAAAGTTGCAATTGTAACGATTCAATTGTGCCTGTTACATTGTGTGCTTTATTGATTGGCCCGTGGAGCTTGTGTGCAATTTGTGAGCTACCGACTTGATAATTTCAGACAAGTAGAACAAAAGTACACTTTAACCTGATAATAAAATTTTTTTAAATGATATACAAATTTCGATATATGATGTTGTGATGTGCCCTGAGAAATTTAGTTATTTAACTTTGTTACTTCCATGAGAGATGGGGAATCCGCTTTGCAAGAGTTGGTGTATAATAATATTTGGGAAACCCCTTTGTGATATAATCACTGCAAACAAAGTCAGGACTATTTACGGATGGGGAATCGCTAAGAAAATACAAATGTTTTACAGAAAACATTTAAATGTCTGGTTATATAAATGGTATAAAAACGTTTCAATAACATTCCAAAAACATTTTTGAAAACTTGGTACAAATCATTCTAAACATAATGTTATTTTGTGATTGAAAAAATATTTTGCAAAAATGTTTGCCCAAAATATTTACAATAACGTTTTTAAAATGTTTTCATGTCCTTTATATAACCCGACATTTAAATGTTATTAAAACGTTTTGTAAAAAACATTTAAGAACATTCCTGTGTTTGCTGGGTGCAAATATTTTAACATAATGTTATTTAAGTGTTGACAAAATATTTGGCCAAAAATTTTTGCAAAAATATTTTACAATGACATTTCGAACACATTTTAAAAATATTGTTGTAGTGTGTTTTTATACAAAACGTTTTAAAACGATTTCATGACCTGTATATAACCCGACATTTTAATGTTATTAAAATGTTTTTACTTAAACCAAAAGCCAAAATACAACTTATTTAAAACGTTTTTAAAACGTTTTTGTGTTTGCTGGGTATTCACTATTTATAAATAGCTATTTATAAATCACCTTAGGGTACATGGGCGCAGCCATTACACAACATCGTACCAGCAAAGAGTATCTAGATAAGCATTCACTTCATACAAATGAATAGGAAAACAAGATGTCGGTATTCATGAATTTTCACAAAAATGTCATGTGCCAAAAATCTGAAGATTGGGGGATCCTGTAACTTACATATGTTATGACAAACTGATTTGAAAGTTACCGAAAGCGTTTAAAAATTTACCGAGCGCCATTCATTTTATAATGGTTTTTATTCGGTAAAACACACCAAATTTTGAGCGACAAGTTGCTGAAGTCAACTGCCTTACCATTGAAAAGTACAGGAAGACCACCCACTGTGCTAGAGGTCAACTCTCCAGACATACTGGCGCCCAGCCATAATGGCAACCTCCATTGCTCTCTATCAAGAATTTATATATTGCTATTAATAAATAGTGAATACAGGACTGTGTGAAGTGATGTAATGTGAAAGGTTGATTCTTGGGAATTCTCAGATTACATATATTGTGAAAGTAGTAATTGTCTATCAATATAAGGGGATTTTTCTGATGTTTGGTATAATATAAGCAAATGTAAAGACAATTCTTCACAGTGTAGATTGGTGATGCTTTCTTTTATGCGGAACAAAGGAAAAAATCCAGCGAAAAAAAAGTAGATGAATCCTAACGTCTTGGCTTGCGGCTCGAACCCACGCTTCACTGATTCATTGTGTATTGATTGTACAATAGGTTCAGCGTAGTATGTCACTTGGCCGCCTTGCTTTTTCGGGTGAAATTTGAGTCATGATGCAGTCATGTCTACAGTAGAATTCATCTCGACCTTTGCAGGACTTAAACCCCATTAAAAGCTATTAAACCAAGATAACACTCATTGAAACAGCTCAACTGATTAAATCGGATCTTCTCTGGTTGTGCACATGTGTCTGTTTTATATGTGCGGTACCGATATGAGGTGCTATAATACAGCTTCAGTTGGGTAACTGATTATAAAGGAAACGCAAGGAAACAATGGTATGTGGACCTTTGTTCACGAAATGAGACAAT